>NC_141043.1:6132500-6305000 GCF_052040795.2 Danio rerio
ATGCGCGGATATAACTGAGGCGGCAAGGGATGAGGGAGGTGTCGCGGACATAACTGAGGACGCGGGTGTTGATGGAGGTGTCGCGGACGCCACCCTCTCTATTCTGCCACCCTAGGAGGTCGCCCAGGTTGCCTCTTTGGACGCGTCGGGCCTGCTTACAATACAATAGAATGCAAAACGATATTATACAATACGATATGATATGATATGATATGATATGATATGATATGATATGATATGATATGATATGATATGATATGATATGATATGATATGATACGGTACGATACGATAGGATATGATATATGATATGATATGATATGATATGATATGATATGATATGATATGATATGATATGATATGATATGATATGATATGATATGATATGATATGATAAGATACGATACGATACGATACGATACGATACGATACAATACAATGTTTAATTTTAAAGCACATTTAAAACAACCAAAACCTACCAAAGTGCTGCACAGAGTAAATAAAACAAAGTCCACATTTGTTTTTTGTTTTTATTTGTAAACAATAAAAAAAATAGGAACGATAAAATGCACATGGAGAACAAACTATTAGGCCTATATGTCAACGAGAATATGTGGGACTTGTTTATCTTACTGTCCCATAAAGGTATTCGAAAGGATTTGTGAGGAGAAAAGTACAGTATGCAAATACTTACCTCATTTGTCTAAGTCCTCAGGTAGTTCCCTGTTTACTGTCACGTCACATATCCATAAACTAAAGATTTGTGGGCTGTAAATATGAAAAAAAAGTTTAATTAATCAGCCTCGAGTGCTCGTGTTTTGAGTCATCCTTTAGCAAATGACAGCACCATTGATCATAAACGTATGCATTTTATTCACTTCTCTAGGTTTTAGTAAAAGACCAAATATATTCCCAGACTTTCTGCTGTCTGCATTTTGAATCCTTAACAGTCACATTTTCAATATTAATGTAATTGCAGATTTTTCTCTACCATTTCTGGATAATCTGTCTGTTCTGTTTGTTGGAGAAATTGGCGCACAGTGACGAATATCTGTGTTATGAATGGCCGGATCACCTGTCAATCGAATGGCTGTGAAGGGTCAATTGCAATAGCACTCTCATTTCACTTCTATCCCAGCTAGCAATATTCATGTGGCTCAAATCCGGCCCACATACCGCATGGAATGATGACACTTGGACGCTAAATGTGAGCTAACTGTGCCAAATATTTGCCAAAAGTGGCCCACATTTGTTTTAGAATAACTGGGCAACATTTGCCAAGTCTTCTCTGGGCCACTATAGGCTCAAATCCACATTAGCCCGAGCTTACTATGCTAAATATTTGCCAAAGTGGCCCAAATATGTTTTAAGATAACTTGGCCACATTTGCTATATCTGCTCTGGGCCACTATAGGCCGACAACTGCATTAGCCAGAGTTTACTGTTCCGAATATTTGCCAAAAGTTGCCCACATATTTTTAAAAAATAATTGGGCCAGTTATTACCCTTAAATGACTAGGCCACTATTTTGCCAACTGTGTCCCACATTTGTCCTCCATCATTTGGGCCAAATTTGTCATTTTCCACATAGGCCGCATTAGGCTAACGAATTAGGATTACAAAGCCTCTTTTAAAGTCCCTATGGAAAAAAAAAAAATAACTAAAAGAAACAGCACTATTGAAAAACTAGACAGCCATTAAATAGACCCTGTAAATGTAATGAGACTTGCATTAGCAAACCTTTCAAATAATAATTAAGCCCTGGGTTTCAAGGAAGTTGATCTTTATGCTATCCAATCTTGAACAATATGACCATGTTTAACACAAAATATATGCTGTTGTCTTACAAGCGCTCCATTATACTGATTAGGAAGTCAAATCACAGCTATCCGCACTCCTCTTCTCACTGCTGTATCTCTGTCAGTTTGATAGCTTAATGCTTGGATTCTTTCAGTTAGCCACTTTAGATCTCCCAGTCCAATATTTTCACTTTCCATTGACTCTCTTTCTCTGTTTCTGACTTAGTTTTACTGTTTCCCTCCAGTCTAAACAAACATGTAAAAAAAAATACAATCTTTATTTATTTAGATACAGACATGCCAGCGTTAAATCCAGTCATCGTTTGTTAATGGCCTACGTAACTCCACATATTTCTTTTCGCATCTAATCTTCATCTTGATTCCACGTCAGCTGTATTTACTTGTGCTGGCCGTCGTCCTGGGTGGCAGTGGTGTGAATTACAGCACCTCATGACAGATGAAATATACACGCTGTGTTTCATCGTTACACTAATTTTTATGTGTTGTGTGGTCTGCTAATTGAGCCGTTTAATTGCTTAAGTTAATCCTGCCAGGGTTTATTGCGTACAGTGAATGGCGCTGTTATAGTAAAGCCAATTTCAAAGTTTGCGTAAGATCCGATTGGTGTGTTTTCCCATTCACTTGGAGATCGAGTCACGGTTGATGGCGTTTTTGGCCTGCTTTTTTTTTTTTCTGTTGCATATTTATAAATATCTCTGAGAGGATCCAGATGGCCGTCAGGGTGGGCTCTGCAAGTTTTGCTCATTTCGTGTTGTCAGTACTGTAACAGTTGTGCCGTGCTCACTCCATCCAAGAGCTCCGTGACTTCAAGGGTCCTCTGTTGAGTTAATGTCTTGAACGCTTACGCAGTCTGTCATGTTACAGTGAAGTGAATTAAAGTCAGCAGCATTAAAGCCGTAAAGTGTTTAGCTCATGATGGATTGTGTCCATGCACTGCATTATTCTAATGAAGAGAGCCTGTGCATCTGTTTGTGTTCATGGTGCGCATATATTGCAGTGATGAAAGAAGTGTGAAAGCTTACTTTATAGCAGGGTGTGGTTAGATTTGTCTTTTCCTGGACGTTGCCCTCAAAGGTAAATATGTAATGTAAAGGCTGCCTTTGAGGAAATTCAGAAGACTTTGATGGCCATTCAAAAGTGAATACGTAGCACTTTTCCACTGTACATTTGGCTTAAGTGAGTTAAATTATCATATGCTAGAGCAAAGGTGCCATTTTGGTATCTTAAAGAGCACCTATTTTGCATTAAATAGGTCATATTTTGGTTTTAGGGGTCTCCAACAGCATGCTGATATGCGTGCAAGGTCAAAAAACTGATTGGTTTTGCAGCATGTTTTAATTTTCACACACAACCATCTCTAGGGTTTACAGAGAATGGTCCAAAAAGAGACAAAATATCTAGCGAGTGGCAGTTCTGTGGGCGCAAATGCTTTATAGATGCCAGAGGTCAGAGGAGAATGGCCAGACTGGTTCAAGCTGATAAAAAGGCAACAGTAACTCAAATAACCACTTGTTACAACCAAGGTATGCAGAAGAGCATCTCTGAACACACAACATGTCCAACCTTGAGGCGGATGGGCTACAGCAGCAGAAGACCACACCGGATGCCACTCCTGTCAGCTAAGAACAGGAAACTGAAGCTACAATTCGCACAGGCTCACAACATTTGTACAATAGAAGATTGTCACCAGATCTCAATCCAATAGAGCACTTTTGGGATGTGGTGGAAAAGGAGATTCACATCATCTGCTGTCATCTTAATGTGGACCAAAATCTCTTAGGGATGTTTTCAGTACCTTGTTGAATCTATGCCATGTAGGATTAAGGCAGTTTTGAAGGTAACCGGCTAACCGGGTTCCAGTAAAGGCTGATTTATACTTCTGCGTCAAACACCGACGTAGGCTACGGCGCTGACGCATAGCCCTTCGCCGTGGCCATCGCAGTCACTGACGTGCACCTCTCAAAAATTGTAACTACACGTCGCAACAACGCGTAGCGCAAGCTCTGTGATTGGTCGGCTTGGTAGCGCTGACGAGTCTGGGCGGGACCGAAAGCCGCGCGAATGGCGCGAGCGATTGTTTACAAGTGTGGAGTCCCGTGAAGGAGCTCCGGATGGAAAGTTTTGTTCTGTGTTTACCTCATGGTTAAAGTTGTTGCACGTCCGCCGGTTCCTGCCTCAAAATGAGCGAGTTTGAGTCACTTGTACATCCAGGAAGTGTTCAGAATAGCAAAACAGAAGTGAAGAAACTCGACACAGAGGAACATTTACACCTCACTGCCCACTAGCGTTTCGGAAGTGTTAATGCAGACCAACGGAGACAGTGCGCAGAAGTATAAATGCACAGCTGCGCGCGTTGCCTGCGCCGTGAGTTGCGCCGGTCACTTGACGCAGAAGTCTAAACCAGGCTTAAGGTGTACCTAATAAAGTGGCCGATTAGTGTATGTGCATCACAGACTTATTGGAAATATGTGCTTTAGATTAGATTTTTGGGGGGTAATTGCAGGGACATATCATCTATAAACAAAAGATTATTTTACTTGAATTTACTTCTCTGCCATTGTCAGTTTGCTTGGTAGCTAACCTTGCTACCAACACTGTTGTGCTTGTGATGCAGAGCACTCGGATTGCGTTCGGCGAAGTACACAATATTAAATCATGATAAAACTATGTGCTCACAGTGCATTTGTCTCTTACGTTTGCTTTTGAAAACACTATTGGTTGGGATTAGGTCAGTGGTTCACTGTACAAAAAAGCTCCGCCATCTCATGGACATGTACAAGAATGACGTGTATCTAAAACATACAACCAAATGTTCCCTGAGTAACATAAAAAAAATGTAGACAGGGCCTTCTAGTACATATCTCATCCAAAATGTACAAAATAAAAGTTAATAAAATAACACATTTTGCAAAAAAAGTAGGCTGACACATTTTTTTGTCAATGAGCCTAAACTGTCTATGTAATATGTTTGTACAAGCTCTGCAGTTCATTAGCATCTTGTGGGCAGATGAGCTCATTAAAATGTCATGATATTTAAGTATATTTGAGTTTATAGACTATATACTGTAGATCTGCTTATGAGACAACCAAACACTGGCGCTATAGGTGAATTGAATGAACTAAATTGGCCGTAGTGTATGAGTGTGTGTCTGAATTAGTGCATATGGGTGTTTCCCAGTACTGGGTTGCGGCTGGAAAAACATATGCTGTGTAAATCATATGCTGGAATAGTTGCCGGTTTGTTCCACTGTGGCGACCTCTGATATTAAGTCTAATCTGAAGGAAAATGAATGAATAAATGAACGAATGAATAAATGAATGAATGAATGAATGAATGAATGAATGAATGAATGAATGAATGAATGAATGAACGAACGAATGAATGAACGAATGAATGAACGAATGAATGAATAATCTTTGGTTTCATTTGTCAGAATGAATGAAGAACAAAATTTTCACATCCCTATGATTTTCTTGGGAAACTAAAAGAGTTTTGCTTAAAAATTGTTCTACAGGTTTTTGTTTGTGAATGTTTTGTGTCCTTACATGATGTTAACACACTGGCAATTTAAAAAATAAATAAATAAATAAATAGATAAATAAATATATATATAAATAAATAAATAAATATGTAAATAAATAAATAAATAAATAAATAAATAAATAAATAAATAAATAAATAAATAAATAAATAAATAAATGTATATTTCACCAAAAATTTACTTAAGTGGTTCAAAATATTTATATTCCATCTCCTTTTCTTTCTTTCTTTTTTTTTTGGAGCATAAAAGAAGATATGTTTATATTGTAAACCATGTTAAAATTGAAATCCACAGTATTTAAAAATCAGTAAGTAATTGGCTACCAGTTGGCAACATTATTCAACAATTCTTATTTTGTCATCAACGAAAGAAAGAAACTTAGACAGGTTTGGAACAAGTGAAGGCTTGAGTAGCCTAAATAATTTTACATTTGTCATTTTAGGCATTTTTGGGGGTGAACAACCCCTTTAATGATTGTTTGTTTTTATTCTTTCACCTTTTTTATTTTGCAGTGTGATTTTGTTTTGAATAGAATCAAAATTTCCACCAAAAATTAGCATTTTTAGTCAACCTCCTTTGTTTATGATGAGTTATTTCCCTATAAAGACCAGGAAAATTATTTATTATTTGCCATAAAAATGTTAAAAACTACTGAACCTACAAACAAGAGTTAAAAATGCTCAGTTTAGAAGTAAATTTTAGGCTGCATTTAGAGGTTTTTTCATCTCTGTAAATGTTATTTAATGCCAAAAGCTCCTTCGTCTTAGTCTGATGTTTGTAATTCTTCTTGATAGATGTCTAATTGTGTTTATATGTTTGTCTACAGTTCCAAAGAATGATCAGCGAGTCGTGGACAAGGCCAAAATGGCTGTGAAATCATCTGGACTGCAGCGCTCTAGCTCAGATGCCGGGAAAGACCGCGGGGAGCACCGAAAACCTCCATCCGGGCTCGTCCGTCCCTCCGCTGGCACCACAAACTCCTTCGGCTACAAGAAAAACACTCCAACTACCGGCACTGCCACTGTTCTTACAACCGGACCAAATACTGTCTCAGTAGACTCTACAATTGTAAACAAAACTCCCAAAACCTCTGGTATCCCAGTGAAACCTTCTGCTGGTGGAGGACGAAAGACCAGCCTAGACGTTTCAAACTGCGAAGGTTTCATGGCTCCAAATGCACGAAACAACATCCAGTACCGCAGCCTTCCCAGACCTGCTAAAACCAGCACTTTGAGTCTGACAGGAGGCCGTCCGGGTGCTCGTCCCGTCAGCAGCAACATTGACATTGGTCTTCAGGGCCTGAAAACAGTCCCGGCCCCGTCCCGACTGAAGGAGCCAGGCAAGAGCTCGCATCGGGCCAGTACAGGCGGCTGCACTCCCGTCAACCAGACTGACAGAGAGAAAGAGAAGGCCAAAGCCAAGGCCGTGGCATCTGATTCTGAGTGTGGCGGAGGAGGATCGCTGAAAAACGGCACACTGACACCCACTCAATGTGCGCCGGAGCCTCCATCCAAACTGCTGGGGCTACGACAACCCTCTAGTTTGGGGAAATACTCAGAGCTACCTTCTCCAAACTCTCACAGGTCAGAAAATTAAGTTATTTTTAGTTATATTTTGCTAATTTGAATAATATATGTTACATTCTGAGAGCGTAACGACAAGAGCTGAATGATAAATGATATGCGATTGTCATGCGCCCAGACAAATCTGACTTTCCATCGCATGCACGCTTGTCTCAAAGGGCCTGCAGGTAAACATATAGAGGTTTATTGTAAACCTTTTATCGATCATTTTTTCGCAGTTAATAGAAAAAAACGTGGTGACTCAGTGGTTAGCATTGCCACCTCACAGCAAGTAGGTCACAGGTTCTAGTCCCGGCTGGGTCAGTTGTCGTTTCTGTGTGGAGTTTGCATGTTTATGGAGTCAATATAGGGCCACATATACCTGCAAAGTAAAAGAAAGTTTTGCAAACAAAAAATAAAGTACTGAGCAAAAAAAAAAGAAAAGTGAAATTAATTTATAAACTTCGAGAGATTTCGAGAAGATCACGTGCTTGTGATTGTTCTTAGCTGTTCCAACATCAGTACTTGATTGATTATCCAATCGGATGATTCCTAACTCACTATAACTAACCAGAGTTTTCTTGTATCACTATCTTCGTCTTGAAGAAAAGAAAAGTGAAATTAATTTATAAACTTCGAGAGATTTCGAGAGGATCGTGTGCTTATGATTGTTCTTAGCTTTTCCAGCATCAGTGCATGATCGATTATCCAATCGGATGATTCCTAACTCACTATAACTAACCAGAGTTTTTTGTCTCACTATCTTCGTCTCGAAGAACCCCCAAACCCTAACTTTCCCTAATTTTCAAACAGGGGACACGGCGCCCCAGTAATTAGCATTAATGCCTCACACCAGAATGCTAGCGTGGGTTTTCTCTGGGTTCTCCGGTTTCCTTCCACAGTCCAAATCATGCACCCTAAGTAAATTGAACACACAAAATGTATACCATAGTCAAGCTCTCAGCGAGTACTCCTCTCCTCAGTCATCCATATCCGTCACGCTACAATAAGCCGGGGGGAGATCTACCTGAGCTCAAACTCCCCTCTCGTCCTGCAAACGGGAGGGAGCCCAGGGCTCGAGGATCTCATATGCTCAGGGCTCTCTTCCGGGACAGCATGCCAAACAAGCTCTTGACATAAATAAATGTGAACTTCCAAAAATCACAAAGCAAACATTAAGGTTTTGAGAAATAATAAAAAGATTTTCAAACAAAAATAAAGAACTGCAAAGGGAAAATTAAGTTTTGAGAAAGAAAAATGAAATTTGTAAATGAAAAAAAGAACTGCAAATAAAAAATAAGCAGTGCAAAAAAACTAAAATATTTGCAACAAAAAAAAAAAAACTATATATATTTGCAAAACATTTTTTTTATAGCATTGCTTTTACAAATCCAATTGATACAACGGAACTTTGTTTACGGCAGGCCCAGACCTACTGGGCTATAAGACCACCTCGGTGATACTGTGTCTCCAGATGATGACGTCACTTAAATGGAGGCAGGTCCAGGCCTACCATAAACGCAGAAGTTCGCTTGACTCCGCCCCCTTGTCAAATCAGGGCCACAGAGTGAAATACGCAGAAACTTGAAGTGCAAAGTGACAAAAGCATCGCAATCTGACGACAAATCAAAATGAGCATTGGAATTGACTAGATGGGTTTTGTAAAGGCAATGCTATAAAATGTTTTGCAAATATATATAGTTTTTTTTTTGTTGTTGCAAATATTTTAGTTTTTTTGCACTGCTTGATTTTTATTTGCAGTTCTTTTTTTTTTGTTTGTTTACAAATTTCCTTTTAATTTTTCAAAACTTACTTTTCCCATTGCAGTTCTTTATTTTTGTTAGCAAAATTATTTTTTATATCTCAAAAATTATTTTTGCTTTGCAACGTTTGGAAATTTGGAAATGCATTTATTTATTTATTTATTTATTATTTTTTTTTCTTTTGCTCAGTACTTTATTTTTTAATTGCAAAACTTTCTTTTATTTAGCAAGTATATGTGGCCCTAGATTGACTTTACACATTCTCCCCGTGTTCACCTGGGTATGGTATAGGTAAATTGAATAAGCTAAATTAGCCATAGTGTATGTGTGTCAATGCGAGAGTGTGTATGGGTGTTTTCTAGTGCTGGATTGCAGCTGGAAGGGCATCCACTGCATAAAACATATGCTGGATAAGTTGCCGGTTAATAAAGGAATAAAGGGTCTAAGCTGAAGGAAATTGAATAAATGATAGCAAACAATTATTGTTTGATTGACAAGCTGCATTATATTATTTTATATTATATTATATTCTATTATATTATATTCTATTATATTATATTATATTATATTATATTATATTATATTATTATATTATATTATATTATATTATATTATATTATATTATTATATTATATTATATTATATTATTATATTATATTATATTATATTATATTATATTATATTATATTATATTATATTATATTATATTATTATATTATATTATATTATATTATTATATTATATTATATTATATTATATTATATTATATTATATTATATTATATTATATTATTATATTATATTATATTATATTATATTATATTATTATATAATATTATATTATATTATATTATATTATATTATATTATATTATATTATTTTATAGTAACACAAGAAGTAATATACACTAACCGATACATGTTATATCTGCATCATGTCATCCACAGGCCCTCCAGTGCTCGATCTCTCTCCAAGCCTCCTCTCCTAGAAAAGATCTCCTCTACCAGCCTGGAATGTGAGACCACCAGTCCAGAGGACCATCTTCCTCCAAAAGTGCCGTCGTACTCCAAAGTGCCGGACCTCTCAGGACAACTGATCTCCAGCTCTCTGAGTCCCACCCCGGCTCCAGTCCTCAGCATCAGCTCTTCTCAGTGTTTCTCCAGCTCCAGCGGCTCACCCTCGCTGTACCCACGCCTCTCTGGCCTGACCCGCAGCATGGAGTCTCTGTCTCTGCAGATGAGTGTGTGTCCTCCAGGGGGTGGGACGGTGGACAGAGGGGTGTCCGGTGGCTGGACCAACGGCAGGGCATCACTCTCACTCACAACTGACAGGTTAGAGACTGCAGCAGGCTTCGATTTTCTCTATATGCAGAGCATCCAGAAAGTCTTCATAGCCCTTTACCTTTTCCACATTTATTTATGTTACAGCCTTATTCCGAAATGGATTTAATTCATTTATTTCCTCAAAATTCTACACACAATACCCCATAATGACAATGTAAAAAAAAAAAGATTTTTTGCAGTTGTTGCAAATTTCTTAAAAATACAAAACCTGAAAAATCACATGTACATCAGTATCCACAGCCTTTGCCATGAAGCTCTAAAATGAGCTCAGGTACATTCTGTTTCCACTGATCATTCTTAAGATGTTTCAGCAGCTTAATTGGAGATCACCTGTGGGAAATTCCGTTGATTGGACCTAATTTGAAAAGGCATACACCTGTCTATATAAGGTGCCAGGCTAGACAGTTCATGTCAAAGCACAAACCAAGCATGAAGACAAAGGAATTGTCTGTAGTACTCTTACAGAAAAATTTCTGCTGTTCTGAAAGTTCCAATGAGCACCGTGGCCTCCATCATCCAAAAGTGGAAGATGTTTGGAACCACCAGGTGGAGCTGGCTGGCCATCTATGCTGAGTGATCAAGGGAGAAGGGCCTTAGTCGGAAAGGTGATCAATAACCTGATGGTCACTCTGTCTGAGCTGTGGGTTTCTGTGGGTTCTCAGGTGAATTGGGTATGCTAAATTGTCTGTAGTGTGTGGTGTGTGTTTGTGTTAGTGTGTGTGTGTGTGTGGATGTTTCCCAGAGATGGGTTGCAGCTGGAAGGGCATCCGCTGTGTAAAAACATACTGGATAAGTTTAAAATTAATAATATAATATAATATAATATAATATAATATAATATAATATAATATAATATAATATAATATAATATAATATAATATAATATAATATAATAAAAATATAATATAATATAATATAATATAATGTAATGTAAAAAAATATAATATAATACAATATAATATAATATAATATAATATAATATAATATAATATAATATAATATAATATAATATAATATCATAAAAATATAATATAATGTAAAATATTATAATATAATATGATATAATATAATAAAATATAATGTAATGTAAAATAATATAATATAATATAATATAATGTAATGTAATGTAATAAAATATAATATAATGTAATATACTATAATATAATATAATATAATATAATATCATAAAAATATAATATAATGTAAAATATTATAATATAATATGATATAATATGATATAATATAATAAAAATATAATGTAATGTAAAATAAAATAATATAATATAATATAATGTAATATAATAGAAATATAATATAATGTAAAATAATATAATATAATAAAAATATAATATAATTTAATATAATATAATAAAATATATTATAATATAATATAATATAATATAATATAATATAATATAATATAATATAATATAATATAATATAATATAATAAAAATATAATAAAATGTAAAATAATATTATATAATATAATATATGATGTAATATAATATAATATAATATAATATAATATAATATAATATAATATAATATAATATAATATAATATAATATAATATAATATAATATAATATAACATTAGCAAGGATTGTGTAAATGAACACATTAAAACAATGATGTTCAGTAGAGTTCAGTGTGTTTTGCTCATCTCTGGGTGTGTCAGTGGAAACCTCTAAAAGAGGCTCACTCTTCCTGGCACACAGCTTATTTTCATCCATGCACTGTCCTTTACTAAAAAGAACAATAGAAAAAACTGGTTAACTCTTGCCTATCAGATTAAAACACAGACAGTAGCCCATGGCCTCAGTCTAGCTCATTATTTATACCGGTGTGTAGTGCAGGCCGGTGCTGAGATGAAGAGCTAAGGATGCTCATGCGTCTGAAACAGGACATGCCATCTATTTCATTTAATCTAATAAGCCTACTGTTCAGCAGCTCGTCTTTTGCTCTCTTTATCGCGTCTTCACTGGGAAGTTATTAATAAAGATTAAACTGTTCCTCGAAGTAGAATCTAGTGACACTTTAAGTTCGATGATTTATACTTCAATAAAACGTCCACTCAGTGTGCGGAGCTCAGTTCAGGCTGACTGTAAATCAAATCAATTATCTTTATAATGATATAAATTGTGGTTATGTGTATATGAAATGACAAATGTAGCAGGACATTAAATTACTGTTTATTTCTTTGCATTTCAACTTTGTAAACTATAAAATCATGCGTCTCCTCACGGTTTGTGTCTCATTTTGTAAGCTGACAACAGTTGTTCGCTCCCCTCTTTCTCCCCTGCTGGCCACGCCCACTCCTGCTCTGCTCGCGGAGCTCCACGCCCATTATGATGCATCTTTTGAAAAAATTCTAAGGTAGACCTGAACCAAAAGTAGGGGGTGTCATGACCCTTTAAGTAAAGGCAACATTAGTGCATGTTTAAGCACATTCATAACTCACTTTACAGCCATGCAAAACTCAAAGCAGAACAATTGTCTATTATCTTAAAACACTGATTATATATCCCCTAATAATCCCTCAGACTGAACTGCTAATTGCTCATTTAGCTCTACAGATTGCACCACTCTATTTTTAGTTTTCTTCTTCTTCATGTAGAAATGTCCTGTCATTTGAATAATGCACTTTTTCTCTCTTTCCTTTTAGCTCACAAAAGGACAGAAATACTCTCCCAAAGAAAGGCTTAAGGTACTTCTTATTGAATCTCACAATATTGTTTTTCTTCTCCTGATGTGTAGATGGTTTGATCTGATGCAGTAAAGTAATGTCTTATCTTTATCTTGCATCAGTCAACAGCTCCTGTCGCAGGCAGAGGAGGACAGTAAAGAGAGACGACACTCACACACCATCATGAGCTCAACTGAGGCCAGCAGTCCACCACAGTATCCTTCACCATCACTGACAGGAAAATTACCACTGACAAACATCAGTGAGTGTCTGCAATACCTCTCATTCTCTGAAACAGATTTAAAAATACGGAAACACTTTGCAATAAGGTGGTATTAGTGCATGTTAGTTAATGCATTTACATGATCAAACGATGAACAATCTGTTATTACAGTATTTGTTTAAGTTAGTTGATGAAAATACAGTGGCTCATTGTTAATTTACGTTATCTCACTAACGTAACAAGCATGCATTTGGATGTTAATATTGCATTTTTAAATGTTGAGATGTGATTAATTGATGCTGTACTAATGTTGCTCATAAATAGTTCAAGATTTTAAAAAGGTTTAAAAGCTTTATTTTTAAAACAACCAATTAGTCTTATTTTATAATTGCATTGCTAATATGTATAAAAAGACAACTAGGGAGATAAGGAGGGGGACAAAAAAATCATCTTGAATTATCAAAAAATAACTAAAACTAATTCAAATAAAATTAGTATAGATAGTAAAAACTATAGCCGAATATGAATAATCCTACAGACTTTTATGTGCATAAATATTATGGTAAGATTGTGTTATTTTATAAAATAACATGTAAAATAAAAATATTTAAAATATTAAAATACAGCAGAAATGTCATACGAACATTTAATTTAATAATAAATAATATTTTGTAATTTTATATTATTATTATTGTTGTTGTTGTTGTTGTTGTTGTTGTTGTTGTTGTTGTTGTTGGTGTTGGTGTTGTTGTTGTTAATAATAATAACAATAATAACAATTAAAAAAAAATAATAATAATCAAATAATATAATAATTATTAGTGCATTAATAATAATAATAATAATAATAATAATAATAATTGTTATTATTTTTATTCATTCACAAATAATTATTATAATAATTGATTTTTATTATTATTATTATTATTATTATTTGTATTATTATTATTAGTAGTAGTAGTAGTAGTAGTTGTAGTAGTTTTAATTTACTAAAAATAATTATAAATTTTTATTATTATTATTATTATTATTATTATTATTAATTTAATACATATAATAATTGATTAGTGGTGTTGTTGGTGTTCTTGTTGATAATAATAATAATAATAATAATAATAATAATAATAATAATAATAATTATTATTATTATTATTATTATTATTATTATTAATAATAATAATAATAATAATAATAATAATATTAATTTAATACATTTAATAATTGATTTGTGGTGTTGTTGGTGTTCTTGTTGTTAATAATAATAATAATAATAATAATAATAATAATAATAATAATAATAATAATAATAATATTGTTATTATTAATAGTAATAATAATAATAATTATTATTATTATTATTATTATTATTATCATCATCATTATTATTATCATTATTATTATTAATTCACTTATAATAATTATAATAGTTGATGCTTATTATTATTATTATTTAAAAAAAAACTTCCCTCCCAACAAGACCATGACTGATAAAAGGTTAGGGGATTTCTTAGGATAACATGTACTAATTAATGCAGACTGGACAAACAAATAAATTAATTAATTGTTAACTTAATAAATTAAAAAGGAACATAAAAAAGGATTTATGCATTTCATCCCTTGTTGTTTAACCGACTGGAATAAATGCAAGATGCAAGTGTTTTCTTCCCGTGACTCATGAGCTCTGTCTCCCTCTGCTGTGTGTAATGTGCAGTGAGTCCCAGCTCCACCTCAGGAACACCTCGGATGACCAGATCCAACAGCATCCCCACACATGAGGCCAGTTTCGAGCTCTATCAGGCCTCTCCACTGGGCAGCACCCTGTCCCTCGCCGAGCGGCCCAAGAGCATGATCCGCTCCGGCTCCTTCAGAGACAGAGACAATGATGACGGTGAGCAAAAGATGCCAGAGGCTGTACAACATTGCTCTCTTATTAAAATAACCTCTCTTTTTTTATTATACAAATAAGTGTTTGAAAAAAAAAGAAATAGTGATCTGCATTCATTTGAATATATTTTATAGTGAACTTTTTGAAAATAAAATAATATAAAAAAACAACAACGTTAAAATTAAAATATCAGAGACCACACACCAGGCAAAAAAAAAAAATGCAAGAGCGCAGTGCATATTATACTATTTAAATAATTTAATTTACCCTAAGAACCACCCAGGGCGACGCAGTGGCGCAGTAGGTAGTGCTGTCGCCTCACACCAAGAAGGTCTCTGGGTTGCTGGTTCAAACCTCGGCTCAGTTGGCGTTTCTGTGTGGAGTTTGCATGTTCTCCCTGCGTTCGCGTGGGTTTCCTCCGGGTGCTCTGGTTTCCCCCACAGTCCAAAGACATGCGGTACAGGTGAATTGGGGAGGCTAAATTGTCCGTAGTGTATGAGTGTGTGTGTGAATGAGTGTGTGTGGATGTTTCACAGAGATGGGTTGCGGCTAGAAGGGCATCTGCTGTGTAAAAACGTGCTGAATAAGTTGGCGGTTCATTCCGCTGTGGTAACCCCGGATTAATAAAGGGACTAAGCCGACAAGAAAATGAATGAATAAATGAAGAACCACCCTTAACCTTCAAGCATCACTAAGGATATTTTTGGGTTATTTTTTAATAGCTTCCGAGACTTGGTTGTTGTTTGAACACGCAAATAGTAAGTAGTTGTTAGTGGTTGAAAAAAAAATCACAGAATAAATGGAAATACTAAAATTCTAAGTATTTTGTTTGTTGGATACCTTTGTTGATCATACCTTTGAATGAAATCCGTTAACTGTTAAGTTGACTTAACTTTTCATTTTTTAATATACGGTAATTGTAAACAATGTAGACCAGGGGTCTCAAACTCGCGGCCCGCGGGCCCTTTGCGACCCTCAGTGCAATATTTTGTGGCCCGCGCCGACCGTTGTACTCTGACAGAATCAGCGGAGCGGGGAGAGAGATCGCTCCCCGCTCCGCTGATTCTATCCGTACACAGCGCGCTTGTTACTCAATGCGCGTTGTCGCGCGCGTTCTGATCAGCTGTGTTGTTGCGTGCGTACTCAAGAGCGGTGTTTTTGCGCGCCCACTGAAGGGCGGGACCGAGGGTGTGTCGCGTCGCGGGGGCACTTTTGATCATTTTGGAAGGGCACTTTCTATGCAAGACTAAAAAGGGCAAGTGCTCTGCACAGGTTGAGCCCTATGTGTGCACTTGCCTGCCCTGTATCTTATATATATTGATATTATAGGTAGATACAGACTGGTACAGACTGATGTGACTGGAGTGGGGTGGGGGTGTTTTATTTATACATATATACGCCTTTTGTTTAGGTGAGGGAATGGAAGTTTTGAGTGAGTTCCCCCACTTTTTTCCCTAGGACTTCAATAAGTCAAAGTACAGGTCTAGACTTAATGATGATCATCTTCAAGCCATACTGAGGGTCTCAACTGCTTCCGCTCTAAAGCCAAATGTGGTTCAGATTTGTGAGAAGAAGCGCTGTCAAGTCTCTGGCAGCAAGAAGTAGGCAAAAGATGCCATGTTCAGAAGAACTGTTCATAATCTTCACTCAATGTTCTATTAATGTTCAGGACACTTCATGTTCAGAAGAAATAATTGAAACTGTTAATAATGACATTTGAGGACTTTTTTTTGTGAAATCCCTTATGCGGCCCAGCCTCACCCAGACATTGCCTCCTGCGGCCCCCAGGTAAATTGAGTTTGAGACCCCTGATGTAGACCATCCTAACTGTGCTTTTCTCTTTTTTGTCATCCTGCAGTTCATGGCTCAGTCCTGTCGCTGGTGTCCAATGCTTCGTCCAGCTACTCATCAGTAAGTGTCTGACCTCTTGCTGTCTGTCTGTCTCAGAGTGTTTGTTTTCTCCTGCTGATTTACTGGAGACCACATGAAGTTTTCTCTGCTTTCACTACTGGAAAGGAGATGTTAGTCGAGCCGCTGCAATTGAAAGGTTTGGTCGGATGAAAAGCAGACTTTCTTTAGCTTTACAAAACAGTATAAAAAAACTCCAATTAGTCAAAATGACAGGTAATAAAAAATAAAAATGTCAAATTTGTTTCATTCACAGATTCACTCATAAGTAATACTGCTTAACACCCACATAAATAGTGAAATCATCTATCATTGCTTTATTAAACATGCATTTTATATCATTCCTGTCTAGGGCTGCACAATTTATAATACTGTAGCATTCTATTGAGTCTATGGTTAAATTGAATGTTTGGGCATTTAAAAACAATAATTATTATAAATTCATTATATATTAATATAATTATTCATATTTTAATATTTTAATACTTTATTATTTAATAATAATAATTATGATAATAATTATATATTAATTATTATTATATATAAAATATTGTATTTAATGTCTTTGAGGTTGTTTCTGCTCAGCAAGGGTGAAAAAATTAAAAATACAGTAAAAATAGACATGCCATGTAATATAATTTGCTGATGTTTAATGTTATTGTATTAATATATTATGGTCTAATATTATTGCAATCTCTAAAAAAACTACTTTTATTCAGCAAGGATGCAATAACTTGATCAATATTTAATATGAACAATGTAAATAATGTCATAAAAGGATTTATATGTATAGTGCATGCTGACAACATTGATATAATGATAAGTATTATTATGAATAATTATTCGGCAAATAATTAATAACTGATAACAACTAAGCACTAAACCAACCTCTATTCATGCACTGTGCAAAGCAATTAGTTACTTTAATTAAGAGAAATTTGTAAACTCTTTGGTTTAAGAGCCTCTAGTTGACTTTACTTGAAAATGTGAGTAAACCCATTAACTTTTAAGTTGATGTAACTTATTTTTTATAATTATGCAAATACTTTATTTACTTAATATTATAAGGCAATGCCTTTAATCAATTTTGCAAGACAAGCCAACTAATCACTTTAAAACTAAGCAGTTTATTTTTTATTTAAATCAAGTTATTGCTTTTTAACGTGAAGGAAATATTTACCATGTGTAATAAATGAACCAAAATCTATTGTTTTTAAATTGTAAAGATATTTACAACAATTCTGCTTTGTTAATTATATTTAAATATTTCAGTACTGTTTTACAGTACAAGTTTTAAAGAAGTCTGTGTATAAATACAGTGTTGGGGTAATGCATTACAAGTAATGTGAGTTACGTACGAATTTGACTTTTTCGCTGTATGTATACAGTTGAATTCAGAATTATTAGCCCCCCTTTCAATTTTATTTTCTGTTTTAAATATTTCCCAAATGATGTTTAACAGATCAAAGAAATTTTCACAGTAGGTCTGATAATATTTTTTCTTCTGGAGAAAATCTTTTTTGCTTTATTTTGGCTAGAATAAAAGCAGTTTTTAATTTTTTTAAACACCATTTTAAAGTCAAAATTATTAGCCCCTTTAAGCTTTACCCTAACCTGCCTAGTTACCCTAATTAACCGGGGTAAGCCTTTAAATCTCACTTTAAGCTGTATAGAAGTGTCTTGATAAAAATCTAATCAAATATTATTTACTGCCATCATGGCAAAGATGAAATAAATCAGTTATTAGAAATAAGTTATTAAAACTATTATGAATAGAAATTTGTTTGGAAAAATGTTTCCCCATTAAAAAGAAATCCAAACAAACAAACCAAAAAAATCATTAAAAACAAAACAATAATTGTAATAAAAGTCAAAAACAAACTTTTGGATGTACTGAGCGTGGTTTTAATATTTAACACACTTAAATCAATCTGACCAAATGGTGCAGCCCTGTTTCTGTCTCCAGTTGTATTTCTGTATCTTCATCACTGCACTGTACTGTACTGTACTGTATGTAGTATCTGACTGTGGATCTGTGGTTGTTTTCTTTGCGTGCTTCTCTCAGGCGGAGGAGAGAATGCAGGGCGAGGTGAGTGTCTGTCGCTTCTCTTTCTCTCATTGCCATCTCTATCATGCTGGAGTTTGTCAGATCAATAACATCTTCTGTAATACTCAGAGATCATAACAGCTATGCCCTCTCATAAAAAAAAAAAAAAACTTTAGTAATTTAAAGTAAATACTAAATTGTTTTGATGCCCACTGAACTTGAGTTAATCTGTTAACTCTTTATTTGATTTGGTTACAACTACAGATATATAAACACATTTCCCAATACTGCATTTCTTTATTTTTATTTTTTTACAGCTATAGGATGTATTCTACTACAAGAACCTGGGTAACATTTAAGAATAACTACCCGTTATAACTAGTTAATAGATCAGGGGTCACCAACCCTGTTCCTGGAGAGCTACCTTCCTGCAGAACTCAGTCCCAACCCTAATCAAACACACCTGAACCAATTAATAGTACCTAAAGCAGCACTTGATAATTACAAACAGGTGTGTTTGGTCAGGGTTGCAACTAAAATCTGCAGGAAGGTAGCTCTCCAGGAACAGGGTTGGTGACTCCTGTAGCAGATCATTAAACTACTGTTAGTTAATGAGTTATAAATGACTTGTTAAATAAAAGTTAATAGTTTGTTAATTATTTATAACTGTGCCTTTTAGATAGCCAATAGATAACTTACAAGCTGTTAGTTAAAAAGTTTAACTAATTTAATAGGTGTAGTTATAAATCATTAAAATACAGTTAACAAGTCATTTACAACTTGTTTACTAACAGCCAGTAAGTTATCTATTAGCCATCTACAAGGTACAGTTATAAATAATTAACAAACTATTCACTTTTATTTTACAAGTCATTTATAACTCATTACCTAACAGTATTTTAGTGGACTATTAACTAGTTAGAACGTATAGCTATTCTAAAGTGTTACCAAAACCTGTTTACTGTAGTAAAAACTACAGTAACATCCTTGTTAAAGTATATTTATTACAGTTTATCAGTTCACTTCCCAGTTGAAGTAAATCAAACATTTTCATCAAAGTTGTCCTAAAACCAAAACAAGAATAACTTTGATTAACTTTTTGATCCATAAATCGTCACCTTAGAATTCTAAGGTTCCATCTGAAATTTTTGTCAAAATTGAGTTATTGACATATTCTTATTACATGACAACCTATTTACATTATGAGATGTTTTTTATAAGTTGTTTAAATTTTAAGACGTATTGTTTTAAAAAAAAAAAAAAGTTACACACATAATGTTTGCTTAATGGAATGCAAAACCTCAATATCTCAAAATCATGAATAGAACCTTATAATTCCAAGGTGACGAAATGGTGACTGTTGTAGATAATACACTTTACTGTACAGGGTGGGCCATTTATGTGGATACACCTTAATAAAATGGGAATGGTTATCGATATTAACGTCCTGTTTGTGGCACATTAGTATATGTGAGGGGCAAACTTTTCAAGATGGGTGGTGACCATGGTGGCCATTGTGAAGTCGGCCATCTTGGATCCAACTTTTGTTTTTTTTAATTGGAAGAGGGTCATTTAACACATCAAACTTATTGGGAATTTCACAGGAAAAACAGTAGTGTGCTTGGTTTTAACATAACTTTGTTCTTTCATTAAGTTTCTGACCACTTATAAAATGTGTTCAATGTGCTGCCCATTGTGTTGGATTGTCAATGCAACCCTCTTCTCCTACTCTTCACCTACTGATAGCAACACTGCAGGAGAAATGCCCGCACAGGCTTTCAGTATCCGTCGTTTCAGGTGCTGCACATCTTGTATCTTTACACCATAGACAACAAAGATAGTCGGGGCATTCTTCATCAGTGGAAACCTCAAGGCCACTGGATATTTGAAATTGCATCATGATGATGTGTTTCCCTCTTCATGCACTGAAGCTGGCACGTCCCCTGAGTTTTTCCAGCAGGATGGTGCACCACCACATTATCGTGTCAGATCCGAGCATTCCTAGATGAACAGTTTCCTGAAAAGTGGATTGGTCACCGTGGGCCAGTCAAATGGCCCCCAAGGTCTCCTGATCTGACTCCCTTATGCCCTATTCACACGGGGCTTCAGCGTCAACGCTTGACTGAAGGTGTGTCTGAAGTTGGGGCTGAAGGGATCGTCATAGAAGCGTCAGCCAATTAAATTCAGTCAGCAATAGGCCACTGTCTAGCTGGTGTATTTGCATACAGCGATCTGATTGGCTGACGCTTCCGTTGGCGCTTGAAAAGTTGAGCTAGTCCCAACTTCTGCAGCGAGCAACGCCTCTGAAGCGACGCCAAAGGATCCACAATGCAGTTCGGCAAGGCCTGACGTCACCCATTCAAAGCGAATGGGAAGCGTTGACGCTGACGCCCCGTGTGAATGGGGCGTTAGACTTTTAACTTTGAGGTCATCTGAAGGCAATCATCTATGGTGTAAAGATACAAGATGTGCAGCACCTGAAACTACGGATACTGGAAGCCTGTGCTGGCATTTTTCCTGCAGTGTTGCTTTCAGTGTGTGAAGAGTGGGAGAAGTTATGTTCAAACAAAGCACACCATTGTTTTTCTTGCGAAATTCCCAATAGGTTTGATGTGTCAAATGACTCTCTTCCTATTGAAAAAACAAAAGTTGGATCCAAGATGGTGACTTCAAAATGGCCACCATGGTCACCCCCCATCTTGAAAAGTTTGCCCCCTCACATATACTAATGTGCCACAAACAGGACGTTAATATCGATAACCATTTCAAATGGCCCACCCTGTAGTATGGTTCAAGAACAATATAGTATGTGCTATAAATTGCTATACTATTTTTTTTTTATCATGTGGGTCAGCTAATGTCAATGGCACAGCAGCAGTACACTGGCATTAGCTGTTCAGAAGGCTGTTATGAAGTTTCTCTGCTGTGTTTTGTCCAGTTCTGATTTAATCAGTCATGATGGACTGTCTCTGGGCTCAGGCAAATGAATAGCTTACCTTGTCGGTGCTCATAATTTCCTCTGTGTTTTGTGTTTCACAACTTTAACGTGAAGGCCAATTCATTTCAGATGTGATAAAACAAGTATAATTTTACAGCTAAGTCAAGAGTAATATGACTTGATGCCGGCTCAGCATCGTGTTGTCTATTGGCCATCGGCGATGGACGATGGCATCGTCTATCGCTTGGGCAAGCTACTTGAAAAATGTAATGAGCTAAGCTATTAGCTACTCTACTTTAAATGTAGCTTGACTACACTAAAAGCTACCCCCTGGGAAATGTAGCAAGCTAAGCTAAAAGCTACATGGAAAAGTAGTTTAGCTACATCTAAGCTATTTTTACAATTTTCATTTTTAAATAGAAACAACTTAAATCCAAATCAATCATATCTTAGCATAAGAGGCGTATCTTAGCATATCAAATATATGAGGCAGAATAGTTCAGTTCAGTTATTTAATGCAAATAATATTCTGTACTAAACAGAAACACATTATAGTATATAACACTGCACTACTTGACTAATAAAATAGCTTCGCTACTGAAAAGCTATTTAATTTAGAAAGTAGCGATAATACTGCCACGCTACTGAGAAATGTACTTAAGCTAGTAGCGTCCATACTTGTAGCAACGCTACTGCCCAACATTGAGAATGATGTGCAAAAAGAAAGTACCACCCCTACTTAATATTCTGTTTCAGTTGGAAGTACATCAACATACTGAAATAAAAGTCGTAGCAACGTCCAACTGACCCAGACTTTAATACAAACAACAGACTGCTTCCTGAAGTAAAAAAACATTTTCTTCATACAAACAGTGATTTTTAACTGCTACTGATAAACATTTAAAGACAGTTATGTTGTATGCTCAGAGGTAAATGTTAAATATTTTCGGCTGAGCTTGTTTTCAAAACTTTTAAAATCGTTGTGGGCAGTGTATCAACATGTAGCCCTATTGTGCTATGGTGTCCCGAGTCCAGGCTCAAGGGACTTTCTCGATCCAGTCCCCCCCTCTTTCTTTCTCCAAATCTTTTAAAAAAGAGATAACATTTTATAGCTGAATTAGTTCAGGAACTCTACACAGCAAAGATGTCTTTAGTTAAATGGTAATAAGAATCATTAATAATTCAACAATATTAAACGTATTGTCAGAAAAATCATTCATTCATTCATTCATTTTTATTTCGGCATAGTTCCTTTACTAATCCGGGGTTGCCACAGCGGAATGAACCACCAACTTATCCAGCAAGTGTTTTACGCAGTGGATGTCCTTCCAGCTGCAACCCATCTCTGGGAAGCATCCATACACACTCATTCACACTCATACACTACGGACAATTTAGCCTACCCAATTCACCTGTAACGCATGTCTTTGGACTGTGGGGGAAACCGAAGCACCCGGAGGAAACCCACGCAAACGCAAGGAGAACATGCAAACTCCACACTGAAAGGCGAGACAGCACTACATACTGCGGAATAATCACTATTTTTAAAATAATGTATTTTTTTAACATATATATCTAAATGAACAACAGCGTACAATACGTTTTTCTAGGCATGTTCTACAATAATAAAATAAAAAAAAAAATATATATATATATATATATATATATATATATATATATATATATATATATATATATATATATATATATATATATATAACATGACAATTTTATAAAATATTTGTACTTATTGTTAGTTGAAATGTTACCACAATTCTACAGCATTTATTCATATTAGGTCAATCCGTAACTCAAAATATACTCATTTTTAAGATCAAAAGTTAATCAACATTAGTTAAATAATACCTTACAGTGATACCACAATAATAATAATAATAATAATAATAATAATAATGATCAAATACAAAAAGGTATCATTATAGTGACTTTCATACTTTTATTGTCTTACGGGCTATTCACACAGAATGTATTTTCTCAATTTAATGTGCTACTCTTCAATATTATTTTGAGATTTGTTACAGTAATGCGCTGAGTTGCATCCTTTGCAGTTTTACAAGCAAATATGTGTTCTGTGTGATTGACTCTAATTTTGCTGTCGTATTGTTTTATCCTGATGGGAATTGGCCTTCGCTTTCTCATGAATCTGTCTACTTGGTCTATGGATGCAAAATAAAAATGAAAAAAATCTTCGAAAAGCTCTCTTTGGGAGTTTTCTGGTAAACAACACACTTGGTTTTGTAATTCCAAGCTTGTCTTAAATCCAAGTGAGTCTGATTCCCCATTGAGTTTGTTGTGTGTCTGGTTTACGTCTCGGTATGTGGACATACTCACCATTTGTCTTTTTTGTTACATTCAGTCGCATGTACAGAATCTATCCAGCCGTTCCAAACTGAGCCTACAGTATATAAACAGACACAGTTGTTTTTTGGGAGTGTTAAATCTCATCTGTCACAGTTTTCCAGCAGCTGCAGTGAGCTGAAACTCCTGGAGCTTCACTGCTGCCTTTTACATTAAAACTTAAATTTAGGAAAAACTATTTAGAGATTTGTGTCATATTATATACATTAGGGATAAAGTATGTTCAAAGTACAAGAAAACAGCACTCTTGGATGCACTTTATTCCACTTATTGCATTGATACTTGCCTCAAAATTAAAAAAAAAATTATATATATATATATATATATATATATATATATATATATATATATATATATATATATATATATATATATATATATATATGTATATATATATATATATATATATATATATATATATATATATATATATATATATATATATATATATACATACAGTTGAAGTCAGAATTTTTAGCCCCCCTGAATTATTAGACAGCTTGTTTATTTGTTCCCCAACAAAAAGCTAATTTTTTCAACACATTTCTAAACATAATAGTTTTAATAACTCATTGCTAATAATTGATTTATTTTATTTTTGTCATGATGACAGTACATAATATTTTACAAGATATTTTTTAAGACACTTCACATTTAAAGGCTTAACTAGGTTTGTTAGGTTAACTAGGCAGGTTAGGGTAATTAGGCAAGTTATTGTATAACGATGGTTTGTTCTGTAGACTATCGAGAAAAAAATATACCCTAAAGGGGCTAATCATTTTGTCCCTAAAATGGTGTTTAAAAATTTAAAAACTGCTTTTATTGTAGCCGAAATAAAACAAATAAGCCTTTCTCCAAAAGAAAAAAATATTATCAGACATACTGTGAAAATTTTCTTGCTCTGTTAAACATTATTTTAAAAATATTTAAAAAAGAAGAAAAAAAATTGAAAGGGGGCTAATAATTCTGACTTCAACTGTACATAGAAAACTTTGTTCTCAGCTTTAATAGTTTATTAAATCATTAATTAAATGCAAAGCTGACAGAAACAATGAGTAAATAAATTTTCATTATGGGTGAACCATTCCTTTAAAAATGCTTTTTTTTAATTTCTGTGTAGCTTTTCTGAGCATTACTGTGTTTAGTTGTGTTTATTTAGACTGGAGCAATCTAACATCATCTTCTTTTTCTGCAAAAAAAGCAACCCAAGTCTGGATCAACATGAGGATGAGAGAGGATTATAGGATCCTTATTACTTGGTGTACTTCTGTGCTTGTAAATTTGATGTCATTTTCTTGATTGAATTAACAAGTTTGTGTGCTTTCTTCCCAGCAAATCCGCAAGCTGAGAAGAGAGCTGGAGTCCTCACAGGAGAAAGTGGCCTGTCTAACCACACAGCTGTCCGCTAATGTACGTCTGCACTCACAAGTCACAATTGAAGTCTGAATGATTTTGCATGCGCATAACTAATATCAAATGTGGCACTTTTTATTTACCGTATTTATTTTAATATTTAGCAAGAATGTCACAGGACCTTAACCTTGTTGCTGGACTGCACATTTTTATGTACTGTCATCATGGCAATGAATCAGTTATTAGAAATTAGTTATTACAATTATTATGTTTAGTTAGAAATGAAAACTAGTTAGAAAAAACTTCTCTCCTTTAAACAGAAATTGGGGAAAAAAATAAACAGGGGGGCTAATAATTGTGACTTCAGTTATATATATATATATATATATATATATATATATATATATATATATATATATATATATATATATATATATATATATATATATATATAGCTGAAGTCCCAATTATTAGCCCCCCTGTTTATTTTTTTTATGCTATGAGTGTGATATTGCGTTTATACAACAGTTCAACAGCACAATCCTGTATATAAATAAGAAAATCAAACATTGAGAGTCTAAAAACACTTTTTTTATTAGGAACTACTTTTTCGCCATTCATTCACATATGCAGCTGACGTCAGAACAGCAGAAGCCGTTACTAATTCCCCAATGTCATTTTAGAGCTAGTGTTTGAATGACTATCTGTCTAAAATGATGACAAAACTGCTAATTTTGCTCACATTTTAAGATTAT
The DNA here is from genome assembly GCF_052040795.2 of Danio rerio. Taxonomy (NCBI): domain Eukaryota; kingdom Metazoa; phylum Chordata; class Actinopteri; order Cypriniformes; family Danionidae; genus Danio; species Danio rerio. Next base: position 6,158,704 of record NC_141043.1, read on the forward strand.
AAGGCTGAACGTGACATAAAAATGCCATCCATCTACAGAGATATGTTCTTACAGTGTTACAGTCTACAGTATTTCTCTGTTGCATTCGGGATTTTACAATAATTAACCCCGAAAATAACAACAAATTCACTAACGTTACCAGACTGCTGTTGCGTTTGCCATAAGTAAAAATGTTAAACCCGTGCAGACTTTCAGATTTCAATCTGCCAACACACACACATTGCTGATATGCGAGCAAATCGGCATAAATACAGCACTACATACAAAAGAGAGAGATCATCTAACCTGCCAACATGTCTCTGAAAACCCGGGAGACCAGGGGGGAGAAGGTGTTCAGGTTGAGAACAGGATGCAGCAGGTTTTGGGCAGCCGATTCGATCGGGTACTGTACCAAAGTTGGCAACCCGGGGATTTTTAGCAAAGAGGGTAGTGGATGAAATTACGGGATTTTTTTAAAGGAAGAAATAATAACGGGATATTTGCAGGGGACTGGTCTGAAATACGGGATACTCCCATGAAAAAAAGGAAGTGTTGGCTGGTGTGCTTACCAGTTTAATATTTATTTTATATGCTGTAGTTAGAAATGAGATTGTTATATCTTCTAAGTTTAAGGGCTTATTATGCAGTTCTGTCGCCATCTGGTGGAAAGAAAACGTCAACTGTCACCGACAAGCTCTTTCAGAAATTGTAAATATTTTAAAATAGGCACAATTCTTCCAAATAAACTGCATAGTTGCAATCTAAACAACTACATTCTCGACTAAAAAAAGCCTCAAAAGAATATTGTATTAGGGTTAGTATACATGTATACTAAGTATACATATATCTATGTAACAGCAGTAATATTTGTAAAACTGTAGTGTCTGCTTGTTGCTGGCTGTATGTGGGCGGAGTAATACACAAAGGGTAAAAAGGCTGTACGGATGCTGATATTACTTAAATATATCACGGCTATCAGCCAATCAGATTCGAGATTCGGACAGAACTGCTGTAAAAAATATATTTTAACTTGTACGTGACTAACCGCGATCAGTCTTTGCCCAGCACTAGTTCTTAATAATTGTGTTTTTTATTGTTTATGTCTGATGCTTCGTTTGTTTCTATTTTGTGATTATCTTATAATTATTTCAAATGATCTTCTACTGTACATGTAAAGCACTTTGAATTAGCATTGTTTATGAAACATGCTATATAAATCAACTCGCCTTGCCTTGGCTAAATTATATTTTTAACCCATTTTCAACAGCCCAGTATCTTTGAGAGATTAAGCATTCCAAATGTTTAGTACCATCTTAACTATTTTCTTTTTTTTTCATTTTGCATTTCTCTAGGCCAATCTGGTGGCAGCGTTTGAGCAGAGTCTGGCTCTCATGACCTCTCGACTGCAGACCCTCTCCTTCAGCGCTGAGCAGAAGGTACAGCCTTTATCATAAACTGACAAAACATATACCGCCGGGATCTTTGTGTGAATAAAAATGAGGAAGGGAATTGACCCATGGTTGGACATAAAAATATATAATAATGTGATATGGATCTCTTGTAATGTTTTTTTAAAAGCAGTCTTATATAACACGATGATTATTAGAGTGTGTTTTACAAGGCAATACGTTTGAATCCTTTACATTAAAATTCCATGTTTTATTAAGTCATTAGAAAAAACAGGATTATTGGGAGTATGTTTTACTAAACAAAATGTAATCATAATAGTGATGGCAAGTTCGGATCATTTTACTGACTCGGATCTTTGGGTCTTGTTCATCGAGAGGAACGAATCTTTTTTCGAGTCATTTCGTTCATTTGGTTTAATTTGCCAAAATATTATTAAAATGTTACGAATTGCTTCCAAACACATCTACAACCAGCCCAAAAGGTTGATCACACAACAAAATAAGTCAGAAATAGTATACTATCAGAAGGAGAAAATATTAATTCAATGTTTAACCTGCTCCTTTGTCTAAGAAGGTATTGTTGTCTCTTTGCTCAGCTCACCTCTTCATGTCTTCAAATGTCAGTGGTTCGTTCACATTACACTTGTTAGTCACATATAATCTTAACCAATGTACACAGTCTGAGCCAATAGAACCCATGATAATTAGTTCATCTTTCGAGTTTTGATTCTTGAGTTGCTTGTTCATCACGTGACAGAATGATTCAAACCCGAGGACTCGAGAGTTAAACGGATCAATTCTTTTTCTGGCTCTAAACGCATATGATTGGCCCGTGAGGAACGAACGACTCAGACCTGATAGGGGACTCAAAAGATGAACAGATCAATTCTTTTTCTGGCTCTAAACGCATATGATTGGCCCATGAGGAACGAACGACTCAGACCTGATAGAGGACTCGAGAGATGAACGGTTTAATTCTTTTTCCGGCTCTAAATGCATATGATTGGCCCATGAGGAACGAACGACTCAGACCCGATAGAGGACTCGAGAGATAAACGGATCGATTCTATTACCCGCTAAACTTGGAGATTCAGAAACGAGCTGTTCAGTTCTGGCTGCACCTGCATCAGTCGGACCCCCAGTCTGTCCAATATAAAGCCCTTCTGGCTAATAAAAAACCTACAGTGTCTCATCCTCTAAACACACTGGTATCTGAACTACTGAAAAAAACACAAACCGAACCCGTCCCCAAACAAAACCTTCACAAACAAATTGACAAAACATTAAAATATAACTATGATGAAAAACTGAAAACTGAATTCAACCTCCAGACTAAACTTAAATGTTATTCGGCCCTAAATAGAACCACACAGTTTGCAAATTATTTATCATTAAAACAATTAAAAGAAAAGCACATTCTTTCTAAATATCGCCTCTGTGATTATGACCTAAAAATAGAAAACGGCAGACATAAAAAATCCTGGACTCCTAAGGAAAAGAGAATATGTAAACAGTGTGACACAAACCAAATAGAGGATGAGACACACTTCCTTCTGTTTTGCCCCAAATACACCACGACTAGAGAAATGTTTTTCCCCCAATTTGAAACATTGATCAGTTCATTTTTTTAATTTAAATGACTCAGGAAAACTTTACCATATACTCGGAGAGGGCGAATTGACATTTAGACTAGCTGCAAAATATGTATACACCCTACACACCATAAGAAATGGTTAATGTAAACTCATGTATCTTATTTAAATAATTTAAACTTTTTATTATTATTATATTTATCAAATGTATTTTTATTTTTTTTTTATTTTTTTTTGTGTGTCATTATATCTTATCTGTATTACTATTAATTGTTCAATGGTTTTAATGTTTCATATTTGAAGTGCTTTGGCAATACTGTACTTAATGTAATGCCAATAAAGCAACTTGAACTTGAACTTGAACTATTTCCGGCTCTAAACACAAATGATTGACTTTTGCCTTTCTGCGACAAACGACTCAAAAGACTTGAAATGAACGATACCACCTGCACAAATGTGCGCACTAGCGGATGAGCGAATCACTCCCTGAGAGGACTCGTAGTTCCCGAGTCATATTGAAGATTCGTTCAAAATGAACGAATCGTTCAAGAACCACCCATCACTCAATCATAAGGGTGTACCAAATCACTTAGAATGCAGATAGAAACTTATGATTCCAAGGTGACATTATGTTAGTTGTTGTTCTTGATGAATATGTTTATTCTTTGCATGTTTTCATGTAGATTGAATGGTGTGCATGAAACATATTGCCCAAACATACATTATCCTTTTACTGCCCACAGTCTCTATTTAGATCTATGCTATGTGCACTTCACAGAATCACTTAGAGTATAAAAGAGCAAATTTGGGTCAAATGCCTGGATAGAGGTTGGGGGTTGCTGGCTGTTCATTTACTCCCAAAGGGTCGCAGCATTATTTGTGCCATACTCCAGTTTTTTGAGCGCATGATTTGCCCCAAGGCTGAATGATCTTACATGGAGGACAGTCCAGAAATTAAAACAGACATTTATGGTACATTGCCCTGTGTGAAAGAGGCAGTGGCCTGAATTATCGCATCATTACAGTGTCTGTGACCCCACAGATTGTTTGAGGGATAGATTCAAAGTGCCGGTGTTAAACACATGGAGTTTATATTGACATCACTATGGCTTTGTCTGCAATAAATGTCAAATCCAGCCAGTAAATCAGTGTCTAAAATACAAAAGTTTACCTACATTTGTTTGGAAAAATGTCAGTGGCAGCGCTTTGGGGATTGGTGTTTCTGCTTTTATTGGTTGAACACAGACTAAATAGATGTGTTTTTCCCTAAAGGATGGTGAATTAATAGAGCTGAAGGAAACCATCGAGAGCCTGAAGACCAAGAACATGGAGGCGCAGGCCGTCATCCAAGTCGCCCTCAATAACCCTGATGTTGCCCCCAAAGGTGAGGACAGCTCAGTTTACAATGCAGCCTTCCCACCCTAAAGTCCGGGACAGACCATGTAGATGTCAAATAACTAGCACTAAAGAAAATCAACAGTGTTTTTGCCTCACGTTGGCTTATGTCTGGTCTCATCTTGACCAAAAAGCTGAGGGTGAGCGTTTTCTCGTTCCACAAAAAGGAAACTGGAACTTCAGATATGCAAAAAGTAAACAGAGCAGGTTTTACTGCCAAAAAAGTATTCTATAGCCCTTTTTAAATCCAATGATAAATCCAGAAATCCCATCACCCATGGGAACACAGATAACCATAATAGACGCTTTTAACATGATGTCACTCTTGTCCGGTTTCACTCCAGGCAGTGTATCTTTACTTCCGCCTACACAGAACTCCTCATATGGCCCGTTTCCACTGAGTGGTATGGTACGGTTCGGTTTGGTAGGCTTTTATGGCCGTTTCCACTGTCAATAAGCGTACCGAACCAAACCGTACCGTACCACTTTTTCGGCACCCTTTTAAAAGGGTCCCAAAAACGAGAAAGGGTACCAAAAGGTGGAGCTACACGCGCAGCCGAACGCTGATTGGTTACAGAGATACGTCACGAGCTCGAGGAGCTAGACAAATGAAAACAAAGGATCTGCCATGTTCTAATACACAGCCGAGAGATTACATGGATATAACGTTACTATATGCATGAAATAACCAGCCATGCATGACCCGGGCTCATGCCGTCGTCTTGATGAACAGACACAATGCAAAGAAGAACAAAATCTGCTGTGTCCTGTTGTTGCTTTACGAGGCCGTCTAAAAGTGCGAGCGGTATTCGCTTTCTTCCGGGAGCGCGCAATCGCGTCTATATTTGATATAACAAACTTCTTGAGCTGATGATAATAAAGTGTGACGTTACGTGATTGTTAAAGTGTCTCCGTCATCTGATCCATTCAGAAAGAAAAGGACAAGCGAGAGAGTAAAGCGCGGAAAAAAAGGAGAAACCCGGCAAAACACAGGAGCAAAAGTGTTTCACAACCTGAATCATGAACAAACTGCCGTGTTTATCTTCGCCTTTTGGACTATTATGAACTGGGAATGACAAAATGACTCTCTAACAGAGCTTGCATGTGCTGGTGAACATTACAGACACAGATGAGAGGTTTGCGCTGACTGTGGGCTATATTGCGTGTGTTTTTGAACTCAAATAAGTACTAAATGTATGATGCGTGTAGTTTTACTTTAATTAATAGTATATCGGAGACCGTAAGGGGCGGTATATGTTCATATATGTTGCATTTATGTATTTATTTTATATAATTACAGACGTTACAGTAGCCTATTTTGCACTGTCATTGATCTGCAGCTATAATCAACTCCTGTTCAGAGAAAAGTTAGTAATAAACATTTATTGACAAGTATTTATGTGTAAAGTATATGTTTTGTGAGAAGCGCTGCTCTTTATGAAATGTGAACGACCCGAACAGCCTTACTGTAGACATTTATTTGAGCGAGCATGACGTCGACTTAAACTTTGTCCTACACCACGCCCACCAAAAAGGGTACCCTTTGTGGTGGAAACGCAAGCCTGATAAAGGTGACCCGTACCGACCCGAACCGTACCGTACTGTACCTGTCAGTGGAAACGAGCCAATGGAGAGTTCATCCAGTCAGCTGTATATTTACTACAGATATGGTTAGATGGTCACTACGGCTGTTTTCTAATAATAAAGCCCCCTTTCCATTGCACACGACAAGCAACAAACCGGAAGTCATTCATTTCCAATTGAGAGTAGTCCGGGAGCTGCGTGTTCCTATCATCTTCCTTATGCAGAAAATTCAGATCCGAATTGAGCTGTGGATCCGTTAAAATGTTTGAACTCCTGCTTCTAGACTGCATGTAACCGGCCGGCCGGATGTGTATTTCAGTGTGGTTCAAGTAGCTCTGTGCAAGGGCTTATTTTTGGAATCAGAAAAAAAAAGTTTATATTAAAAACAACATTTATATTCATAAATGAGTAATCTTTTTTATTTATTTTTTATGCTGTCTTTACATTCCCTTCTAATTTTTTTGCGGTCTATGGGTTTTTCGTATTCAGTCATTCAACCATGGTGATCGCACAGAGAACAAAGACTCTTGCTTTTGTACTCCTTTATTTCGGACATTGCAAGAACAGATTCCCATGGTGCATGACAAAACTGAAAAATGTTATGTAAGTAAATTATGTAATTATGAATTATTCTGACAGTCGTGTCCAAATGTCATGTGCAGTGGAAAGGCAGCTTAAGAAGACTGCATTTTAATTCTATAATTAAATTGCAGTATTATTATATTATGAAATTATTTGTAACTATTAAATAACTTGTAATTATTTATTAGGGTAAAAGGTATACAGATATTAAAAATAAAACCACCCAGTAGGTGGCGGTAGGACGCTGTCTAAAGGTCTTAAGCCTGGTTTATACTTCTGCATTAAGTGATCAGCGTCACCAACGCCGCATGCCTCGCACATTGCCGTGCATAAATCTGCACGCTGTTTCTGTTGCTCTGCAATAACACTTCCAAAGTGCTAGCTGGCAGTAGGTTTTTATGTTCCTCTGTGTTGAGTTTCTTTGCTGGTGTTTTTTTTTTTTTTAACACTACCTTAGTGTACAAGTGGCTCAAACTCCCTCATTTTGAGACAGGAACTGGCTAACGTGCAACAACTTTAATCATAAGGTAAACAAAAAATAAAACTTTCCATCTGGAGATAGTTCACTGGACCTGACACTTGGAAACACTCTCTCCAACAGGTTCGCTAGGCTTTCGGTCCCACCCACACTCATCAGCAATACCAAGCCGACCAATCACAGAGCTTGCGCTACACATCGTTGTGACATGTAGATACATTTTCTGAGAGGTGCATGTCAGCGTCGGCGACGTCGAAAGCTGTGCGACCACACGAAGGCTGCACTGAAGCACACACGCGCGCTTGACGCAGAAGTAAAAAATAAGCCTTTAATTCATTCAAATGGAGAAACAGAAAGAAAAACAATTATGGATACTAGTAAATAATAAATAATGAAACATTTATAGATAAAATACTTACCAGATGATATGAGAAAATTTGATAAAGAATTTTACTCATGCAGGAACATTCATATGACAAATAATATACGTTTATAATTATAGCAGCATCAAAGGAAATATAAATCCATTATTGAGGAAATAAACTGAATTAATAATTGAAAAGGTTGAAACATCATTTTCTTGATAAACAATAACTTATTCCTATTCTTAATTACTTAATCAGTTTCAAACTCAGAGAGCAGTTCAGTATTGAAAGAGAAACACTTGGACACATATGCACTACTTTAACAGACTTAAATCACAAAGTGCAATGTTAATATTTTCACATTTTCCAGAGAAGTATCCCATTCAAAGGTAAACCGGAACTAAAAATACACTGCTTTGCCGATAGAGGGCAGTGAAGTGGCGTCATTGTGAAAAGGGTCTATTACTGAACAAATGCTTTTATTTCGTCTTTCAGAGTTGCGAATCAGGAGGCAGAACTCAAGCGAAAGCATCTCAAGTTTGAACAGCATCACCAGTCACTCCAGTGTGGGCAGCCTGAAGGACGACGCCAAGAAGAAGAAGAAGAAGAGCTGGGTAGGTGGAAAATGAGATGGATAATAAGGAGCCGTAAGATGGATCTATTGGAACTATTTTTATCTACTAGTGCACAACCACAGTTTTCATGTAGTTTCCTTTTGAAAATATGTATGTATCTATGTATGTATGTTTGTTTGTATGTATGTATGTATGTTTGTATGTATGTTTGTATGTATGTATGTATGTATGTTTGTAAATATGTATGTATGTATGTATGTATATGTATGTATGTATGTATGTATGTATGTATGTATGTATGTATGTATGCAATGAACATCAATGGTTACATTAGCTATGTTTCCATCCCAAAAATTTAATTAGACTACTGCGCAAAACTGGAGTATTCAAAAAAACATTTGCAAATAAAGCACAGTTTCCATCCAGTAAGTCAAAGAGAACAAAACAGTCAATTAAATAAACTCTCACAAAGAAAAACTGCATCTGATATGGTGGGAGTTGCCACTGTTGGTCTATTTTTACTAAAAAAAAAATTACTTGCACCTCAGATAACTAAACACAATGAACGTGAGGTAAATTTGTTATTCAAAAAATCAATAATGTGTTTACATCATAGTTTATACACATTATTTTCTGATTGGATAAAAATTTGATCCTAACCAGTTTGGTTTGCATAATTGTGCATTTTCAAAATTCGCCATTTCCATTAAGATTTTTGTTTTGTTTTGTGATTTTCCAAAATGTGCCTAAAATAGGTGGATGGAAACATAGGTACTTTCATACTAGAACCATTAAACTCAGTACCTAGTGTAATACTATTTTCTGTAAAAACATTTTTTAATTTCACTGTATTTTTTGTTTTCAATCTCTCTGTAGTTGCGAAGTTCTTTTGGCAAGGCATTCAGCATTAAGAAGGGTGCTAAAGGAGGCTCGATGTACTCTGATATTGAAGAAATCGCCACTCCAGACTCCTCTGCACCAAACTCCCCAAAACTGGCCCATGAAGATGGAGAGAACCCGCCCCCTTCCCTTCAGTCCCTCCAGTCAGCCGTCTCCTCTGTGTGAGTGACATCCTACTGAGCTGATAAAAGCAATGAGCATCAGCTATTTAAAATTACATCCTCAGGATGCTTTGAAAAAGACAGTTCACCAAAAAAATTATTTATTTAACTATTTATTTATATATTCACCCTTCCTTTTTTCAAACCCATTTGAATTTCTTCTGTTGAACGCAAAAGAAGATGTTTTGAAAAATGCTGGAAACCTCTAACCATTCCCTGCTGAAAAATCCAGCTTAAAACAGTCTAGGATGGTTGGCTGGTTTTAGCTGGCCAACCAGCCTGGTTTAAGAGGGGTTTTGGCCACTTCCAGGCTGGTTTTCAGCTATATCCAGCCTGGTTTTAGCTGGACAGGCTGGGAGATGACCAGATAAAACCAGCTTGACCAGCCTAGCCAAAACCAGATATGTCCAGCTTAAACCAGGATGGTCTAGCTGGTTTTAGATGGTTTTAGTTGGTCACTTTCTAGCCTGATCAGCTTAGACCTGGCTGGAAACCAGGCTGGAAACCAGGCTGGAAGTGGCCAAAACCCCTCTAAAACCAGGCTGGTCGACCAGCTAACCCAGCCAACCATCCTAGGCTGGTTTAAGCTGGATTTTTCAGCAGGATTGGCTCCCAGCAATCTTCAAAATATCTTATTTTGTATTAAACAGAACAAGAAAAGCTCAGACTGGTTTTGGAAAAAGTCAAGAGTGAGTAAATTGTAACCCTGGATCACAAACCCAGTCTTAATTTGCACAGGTAGAGTTTTGGTAATAACCAAAAATGCATTGTATAAGTCAGTGCTTCCCAACACTGTTCCTAAAGACACATCAACAGTACACATTTTTTTAACCTCTTCTTATTCAAACACACCAGAATTAAATCATCAGAACCTTAGAAGAGACTCGACAATCTGAAATGAATGGTTCAGATAAGGGAGACATCCAAAATATTGTACTGTTGGTGTGCCTCCAGGAACAGGGTTGGGAAAAACTGGTATAAGTCAAAACTATTTAATTTTATGCCAAAAATGGTTAGACTGTTAATTAAAAATCATGTTCCATGAAGACATTTATCAAATGTATTTCTGTAAATCTATGAAAATGTCATTTTCGTTAGTAAATGAATTGCCAAGTTTTTTTTTACAACTTTAAAGGGGAATTTCTAAATATTTAGATTTTTAGATAGATATATATCATAACCATACATCAGCTGAAATCTGAATCTCATATGAATCTCTATGTCCAAAGATTTACATGCATTTAGTAGTTTTAAGGTTCAGGAGTACAGTTATGGCAGAATTTTGGGGGGAATTGTCCCTTTACTGAAAGTGTTCTCATACTGAAAATGACAATGATGTTTGCTCTGACAGGATTCTGGAGAGTAACGAAGAGACGGAGAGCGATGAGAAGGTGGTGTCTGAGCTGCGGTCGGAGCTGTGGGAGAAGGAGATGAAGCTCACGGACATCAGACTGGAAGCGCTGAACTCAGCACATCAGCTGGAGCAGCTCAGAGAGGCCATGAACAGCATGCAGGTACATACAGAACACTTCAGACGACTTTTGGACTTAACACTATATAAACACAACGCGATCATCCATACTGCTGAGAGCAACACCTATATATAAATATGCGTTGTGTTGCCAAAACAAGTAGAAGAAGAATTGTTTGGAGATACAGGTCGTTAGTGTTGCGTTTATTAATGTGTTGCAACAAAGGTTTTGTTTTCATTTCCTGCTATGAGAGTGCAGCTGGACTCACGTGTGGACTACAGTGCACGCGACACGCGGCAGAAACACGTTTGTAAGGAACTGTTTTAACCGAGAGCTTTTTGCTTCTGGAAATGGTGAAATCCGGATTAGCTGCTCGTCTCTTTTTAAAAAAGACGCAGTTCCAGTTGGTGTTGATTGTCCTGTCTTTACAGATTTGGTAAGCGATCAGTGGTCTTTGTTTGTTTATTCATATGGCAAAGTTAGGATGTTTGGCTGGTTTTAGCTGGTCGACCAGCTTGGTTTTAGAGGGGTTTTGGCCACTTCCAGGCTGGTTTCCAGCTATTTCCAGCCTGGTTTTAGCTGGACAGGCTGGGAGATGACCAGCTTAAACCAGCTTGGACAGCCTAGCCAGGCTGGGAGCCCAGCCAAAACCAGATATGTCCAACTTAAACCAGGATGGTCAAGCTGGTTTTAGATGGTTTTAGCTGGTCACTTTCCAGCCTAACCAGCTAAGACCCAGCTGGAAATGGCTGGAAACCAGGCTGGAAGTGGCCAAAACCCCTCTAAAACCAGCCTGGTCGACCAGCTAAAACCAGCTAACCATCCTAGGCTGGTTTAAGCTGGATTTTTCAGCAGGGTTGGCTCCCAACAATCTTCAAAATATCTTTTTTTGTATTAAACAGAACAAGAAAAGCTCAAACTGGTTTTGGAAAAAGTCAAGAGTGAGTAAATTGTAACCCTGGATCACAAACCCAGTCTTAATTTGCAAAGGGACAGTTTTCAGTCAACCCTAAAAGTGTTTCCCAACCCTGTTCCTGAAGACATACCAACAGTACTGTCTGTTTGTTTTGCCTCTGTGAAAATCAGCCCGTGCTCAAATGGACACTCCCATTTCATTCAAACCCATCCCTCTTTCCTTCCCCCCACACTCCCACCTTCCTGACTTTTTCCAAACTAGAGGTGTGAAACTCTGCTGAAACAGGTGGGTTTCGTGGCCCTTTAAAGTATTAGAAGAAACATTTGAAAACCCTGTAATGCTGTGCTTCACTACTGACAATAAGCAATGAACCTGTTTTGGTCTTTGACTCAACTTAAGAAACATTTAATCAAATCAGATTTTTTCTCATTGTAGAGTATGGTGGAAAATCTGAAGGCAGAGAACGACCAGCTGAAAACAGGAAGTGCTCCGTCATCCCTTGTCCTTCCCTGTGGTCCTCCGTCTTCTTCCACCTCTCAGCCGTCAGGCCTCGCCAGCCTCATGAGCTCCAATCAAACCAAACCAGCCATGAGCCTCACCAAATCCTTCAGCCTGAGTCTCAACGAGTGCTTCACCGCCGGTCAGTCCCTCCAGTCATCATCCAAACATCAGCTTTCAGTGCAGTTACGAGTGGCTAAGAAGCTATGTTTCTATCCACCTAAAAAAAATGCTTGATGGTAAAGTTTAGATGCGCATAGTTTGTAAAAAAAGACCTTGTGCAAACAACCCTGTGCAGCTCTCACAAGGCTGCCCACTGAAGCTAAGCATGACTAAGCAAAGCTAAGATGGGAGACAACATGGGAAATCTAGGTGAAAGCCAGAAAAGGTGTAAGTGAGGCCAGCAGGAGGCGATCACCCTATGGTCTGTGTGGGTCCTAGTGCCCCAGTATAGTGAAGGGGACAATATAATCTCGGTAAGTGCAATGTTTTGGATGAGATGTTAAACCAAGGTCCTGACTCTCTGTAGTTATTAAAAACCGCAGGATGTCCTTTGAAAATAGTAGAGCCTCTATCCATCAAGGCCTCCAAACCTTCCCCATATTATAATTGGCTTCATCATTTTGTCTCCACTCCACCAATACAAAATGGTTGCCGTCACGTCAACCAGGTGGATGCTGCACACTGGTGCTTTACCATATATTGATAATTCTAAAACCCCTTAGCCAAAGTCCATCATCATAGTGATGCTATATAATTACCTCCAGTACTTTCTTGATAGTCTGTGCCCCCAAAGAGCATCCCACTCCCCTTAAAACCACTACAAGTTCATTTCCATTCATCTTCTGGGGTGAAAGTAAGTTGTAATATAATAAAAATAGTCACATTGATTCTCTTACCAAAGCAAATTCAATTTTTCTTTTTGATAATTCGCACCAGTTTATCAGGAAGTGATCATTTTATTCTCTTTGACTCATTGGATGGAAACGATGCTTTATTTGCAAATGTTTTATGCGATAATCCAGTTTTGTAGTTTAATTTGCATCTTTAGATGGAAACATAGCTAATGCCTTAATATCTCAATAGTTAAATCATTGGTTGTGTCCCACAGATGTAGCTCCTGTGGAGTTACTGAGTGCATCATGTCAGAGGGATGAGGTGTTTACCCGTGTGGTGGTGCGTATAGCTGATCATCAAGTGTCTAGAGAGGTGAATATCTTACAAACATGATCAATGTCACCTTTATATGCTTGAATGTTAGATGATTCTTATTATGTGATGTGAAATCAGCAGGCGAGGCAGCAGGATTTCTACATCGGCTCTGTGAAGATTCATGGGAAAACGGAGTGGTCTACGCTAGACTCAGATATCGCCACAATATTCAGGGTGAGCTCTCATTCTGTTAAGATGGATATACAGTTGAAGTCAAAATTATTAGCCCCCCTGAATTTTTTTTATTCATTTATTTTTTAAGATTTCCCAAACAATGTTTAACCGAGCAAGGAAATTTTTATAGTATTTCTGATAATGTTTTTTCTTCTAGAGCAAGTCTTGTTCGTTTCATTTCGGCTAGAATAAAAGCAGTTTTAAATTTTTTAAAACCATTTTTAAGGTCAAAATGATTTGCCCCTTTAAGCTATAGTTTTTTCTCGATAATCTACAGAACAAACCATCGTTATAAAATAACTTGCCTAATTACCCTAACCTGCCTAGTTAACCTAGTTAAGCCTTTAAATGTCACTTTAAGCTGTATAGAAGAGTCTTGAAAAATATCTAGTAAAATATTATTTACTGTCATCATGACAAAGATAAAATAAATCAGTTAATAGAAGTGAGTTATTAAACTATCATGTTTAGAAATGTGTTAAAAAAAAAACTTCTCTCCGTTAAACAGAAATTGGGGAAAAAAATACACAGGGGGCCGAATAATTCTGACTTCAACTGTAGATGTTTACTTGTTTGTGAAAGCAAGGGTGATTATTCATTCGTTTGTTCATTTATTTATTCATTCATTTTAAACATTTATATTTAATATTTTTTTAAATAATAGTTTACAATTTTTACATTATTATATAACATTGACTTTTTATGTTCACATTCGGAATCAATTTAGATCTAAATAATTTACATGTTATTAAACTAAAACTAACTTTTATAAAATTAACAATTTAACAATCACATCTCTGAATGTGAACAAAGTATATAATTATTATTTTTATAATGAATTATTATTAATATTATTTATTTAATCATTTTTTTTTATTTATTTGAATATTAAAACAAGTACAAAACAAAACACATCAAAACATCAAATATTATTCTTTTTTTAATGACCTGTGCAAACTGTCACTTGACAAAAGGCACCATATTGTTCTTAATGCTAAACTTCACTTTCTGATAGAAAAAGTCATCATGCTATGCTACATCAATACATGTACATGTTTCCGCTTATCAACAAAATTCTGTCTCTAAAACCATGTCAGATTTGGGGAAAAGGCTAAATATATTAATATATTTTGCAGTTTAAGTAGTTTTACAGTAAGTAAGTTTTAAATTAAAATACTATCACACACACACATATATATATATATATATATATATATATATATATATATATATATATATATATATATATATATATATATATATATATATATATATATATATATATATGATAGTATTTTAATGTAAAACTTACTTACCGTAAAACTACTTAAACTGCATATACACACACACACACACACACATATATATATATATATATATATATATATATATATATATATATATATATATATATATATATATATATATATATATATATGATATTTGCCAATCTTTAGGTCTTTTTTCATGCATTTCCTCTGCTTCAAAATGGATTGTTGTGCATTATTAGGGATAAATTTAGATTTTATTTAATTAATATGTGTGGATATTGATATCTAACATGTTCTCTTTGTCTCTTATACACCAGGACTATATCTCCCAGTTGGACCCAGGTGCGAGTATGGGTCTGTCTGTCGACTCTATCCACAGCTACAGTATTAATCAGAGCAGGAGGGTGCTTGGAACCGAAGACCCAGAAAATTCACCCTGTGACTGTTTACAAGCAGCCCCTGGACTCGTCACGGTTACTCTCAAAGGTGATAAAACACACATTCAATCAGTCACATTCTTCAGCAACTTTTTTTATACCTCTTCTCATTCTAGCCCTTCAAACATGAGGTTTCAATTTGCTTTAGTGCTGTGCGAATTGACAAAATTCCAGGCACCAGAATAGATCTGATGTTTATTTCTTCCATATAATGTTAGAATCTCTGACTTCCTGTATTAGTGTTGTCGATGATGATTTATTTCTAATGTGCTCTTAATGATAGATAATCGTTCATTTAGTATTTTTAGCCTACATTGTTTATTATTGAAAATACATCATTTATTCTTCCTCATATGGTTTCAAACCTATCTGAGTTTCTTTCTTTTAACACAAAGTTATATACAGAGTGAGCCATTTATATGGATACACCTTAATAAAATGGGAATGGTTGGTGATATTGATGTCCTGTTTGTGCCACATTAGTATATGTGAGAGGGCAAACTTTTCAAGATGGTGGTGACCATGGTGGCCATTTTGTAGTCGGCCATCCTGGAGTGTGATGTGTCAAATGACCATCTTCCTATTGAAAAACAAAAGTTGGATCCAAGATGGCCGACTTCAAAATGGCCACCATGATCACCACCCATCTTGAAAAGTTTGCCCCTCACATATACTACTGTGGCACAAACAGGACATCAATATCACCAACCATTCCCTTTTTATTAAGGTGTGTCCATATAAATAGCCCAGTCTGTAGGTTGAAGAATGCTGGTTGCTGTGACCCATCGGATTCCAAAGTAATCAATGAGTGCCAGCTCCCTGCATTCTTTCAAATATTTTCTTTTGTGTTCAAAATAAGAAAGAAACTCTTATATGTTTTAAACGAATTTGAAGCAATCCTTTTTTAGCTGAACTGTTCCTTTAAGACAGGAGCCCTCTGACCTCATCTCTCTCTCCATTGCAGGTTTAAAGGAGAAGTGTGTGGACAGTCTGGTGTTCGAGACGCTCATCCCCAAGCCCATGATGCAGCACTACATCAGTCTGCTTCTGAAGCACCGGCGCCTGGTCCTGTCTGGCCCCAGTGGCACAGGGAAGACTTATCTAACCACCCGTCTGGCCGAATACCTGCTGGAGAGGAGCGGACGTGACCCTAGCTCCGGCCTCATCAACACATTTAACATGCACCAGCAGACCTGCAAGGTGAGGCTTGGAGACACACTTTTAGATGAGGATGAGCAGCACTTTGAGCTACAGCAGTCATGCCTTATGCTTGCCTTCTGTTCCTCAGGACCTCCAGTTGTACCTGTCTAATCTGGCCAATCAGATTGACCGAGACTGTGGCACCGATGACATACCATTGGTTATTATATTGGATGATATCAGTGATGCAACTTCGATCACTGACATTGTCAACAGTGCACTGACCTGCAAATACCACAAATGGTGAGTCGGGAACAAGTATTGCGTTATCAGGAAATCCTTATTTAATTTTAAAGCACACTATTAAGCACATTTTTTTCAAAACAATCTTATTAATCACATAATGATGTGACACAATACAAATAGATTTTTAATTAGGGGAGTAATGGATCACGGTTGTTCCATAATTCGTACGGATCACAACCCACTTTCGGAACATACATGACCCGTAGATTAATACGTATTTGTGACTTGTAGATTAATCCTAAATTTGTAACGATTGTCATTCAAATCACATGTATGAAAACAGGCTTTCCTGTAAAATATAACGATAACAGAAGAAGTTGTGGTAGGTTACTCAGGATGTGGTGGGTTTCTTATGCTATTAAAGGTGTGTTCTGTCACTACCTGTTTAGCCTGCATCAATGCGTTCAGTGTTGGCTGCACGATTAATCATTTAAAGATCGGGATCTCAACACCCACGCAACATAAATTATAAATGATGGTGATTTGCATATGTTTATTAATCCTTCGAATTGCTGCATTCAAATCTGTGCTTGGAAAATGCAAAAATTAAGAAAGAGATTTAGTTATTAGTCTTTTGAGTTAGTTATGAAGTTACAGACAGTCAAATACCACAGACGTACTGGGATAACAGTTTATTGTTTAGATAGAACCACTGATGTTTATGGTAAAGATTAAAAGCACTGACATTTAACGTGAAGCTCAAAATTAATGTTGTAGGCAGCAATTACACTATTTAACCAATAGGTGGCGACAACCAGCCATCAAAAATATGCTATTGAATAATTCTTCAAAAAATGATAGATCTAGAAATGTTACATTTAGGGCTCTATCATACAATGTTGCGCAATTGTTATTGATATATGTTTGCAAATGTGGGTTTTTTTTGTTTTTTTGTTTGTCTTAAAACAATTTGAGTACTTTTTTCCCATGGGTATTAATTTATCTTTTATTTATTTCAGTCCCTATGTCATTGGAACCACAAATCAGTCTTTTAAGATGTCATCAAATCATGGTCTGCACCTCAGCTTTAGGTAAGTCTCTTGTTCGTTTTCTCATCCAGTTTATAATGTTTATGATAAGATAAAATAAACTTTTTTTTTTTATGTTTGTCTGAAGAATGATCACCTTCTCCAACAACGTGGAGCCTGCCAATGGGTTCCTGGTGCGTTACTTGCACAGGAAGTTGATCGAGACGGAGAACAACAGCAAAAATCACAATTCTGAGGTGCTAAGGGTTCTGGACTGGGTGCCTAAACTCTGGTACCATCTCCACACCTTCCTGGAGAAACACAGCACCTCAGACTTCCTCATAGGTACAACTTTAAATCTCCTGGCTTTCAGAATAAAAGGAGCGAGTAAATAGTATTAGCAAATTAATCAACACCACACACTAACTCTCAAAGTATGCATTGCTCTTTAGAGTCCTACACACCACTCATAACTATGCATTCAACAATGTCTTAACTATGGCCTTTACCTTAACAGGTCCCTGCTTCTTCCTGTCATGTCCAGTATCATTAGCAGAGTTTCGCACCTGGTTTATTGACCTCTGGAACCAGTCTATTATTCCTTATCTTCAGGAGGGAGCGAAGGATGGTGTGAAGGTGAGCTACTGTTGACACATGTTTCTCTTATTTGATCCATTCGTTTCAGGTCTTTGATCATCTGCGAATGAATCGGATGAGTTGATTCAGGGCCTACTCACACTATGCCATCCGTACCGTGCCCAGGCCCGTTTCCCGGATCGTTTGAGAAGTGTGAGTGCGCTGAATCGGGCTCAAGCACGGTTCACTTGGCCGGCCCTGGCCCGGTTGGAAGAGGTGTGCCTGAGTGCGGTTCACTTGGGCTTTGGCGCGGTACGCTTGTGTGTGAGTGCAAAATGTGCCAAAGCCCGAAACTGAAAGCGAGACGTGACTTTTAAGGCACTGTTTCATATGGATTTATTAATCATTCTTACTGTTCAGTGAACGCAAACTGACGTAGTTTATTAAAGACGCAAACTCCTCACTTCACGACAGCTGTGCGCCTTCAGCAGACCTCCTCATTCCTGCAGCACGAGGGCTTTATGATTGTTTTTGAGCGCCAAAAGTGGCGGATCTGTTCGGCGAAATTTCTGACTGCGTGTCCCCGCATCCCTAAGGACTGTTTGGCGAAATATTTGACGGCATATCAAACGACTGAAACGATATAACTAGAGAAATCTCCACTGTGCTGCTGAGTGAGAGAGCGCTTCTCACTGAACAGCCCAGCAGCGATGACGTAAGCTTGCCGAAACCCGTTTGTGGTGTGACCGCTGGCCGTCGGGGGAGACGGGAGGGGGGACAAGCGTGCTTTGGCCCGGTTCGAGGCAACTGTACCTAGTGTGAGTACGGCCTCAGATTTGGTTGATTAGTAAGCTCATAACGTGTGATGTTGGTGATACCAGGTAGTGTTTTGACAGAAAATTTTGATTTAATTTTAGGCTAAACAAATAGAAGTGACAGAAAACACATTTAAAAAGCTAAAAAAGAAACGCTAGAAAGCTAGAAAATTTCACGTCACACCATCTTCCTCGTTGAATGACACAACAGCAGAATAATCACACGATAATAATTAGGAGACTATAGCCTACAAAAAGATCTTGATCGGCCCCTGGGCTACAAACTGTAACAGTATTGTCTTTCTTATGTCATCATCATATTTTACAGGAAAGCCAAAATGCTCCCATGGATGCAATTTGAATGATGCCGGAGGCTTATCGAATTCTTCTGTATATTTACTAGTCATTGTTGCTGATTGATTAACATGATCATTTCACATTAACAAGACTTCACTTCGTAATTAATTACTTATGACTAGAGGAACTGAGGTGGTCATTTTGACAGTTTTTAAATTTAGTAATTTAATATCCCACATATCTATAATACCCTGACTTTCCCTAAATATGTGTATATTTCTTTTAGAAACATTGTTAATATATTAAAATTACAAAACACAAAAGAGCTGTTAGTACATTATTTCTACCTTTAATTACCATAGTGGTCAACTGTTAAGAGTATGGAATCACTTACCTGTTTGCGTTGTCTTTGTGTGTTTGGAGCACGTGGGTTTGTTTTGACAGCTGGCCACGTGCTTCTTGTCCGCGTGCTTTTTGTTTCCCCGCCTTAGAGACCTGGTAATCAATTTGCGATCCTCTCCTTCACCTGTTGCTGCTTGATTTCTCCCCTATTTAGTCTCCTCTCGTCTCTTGTCTTTCGTCAGTCCGTTTTGCATGCTCGTGAGGCTTGTAAGCTAATATCCATTGTGAGTAATCTGTCTTGTCGTGTCCTGTTTCCCCAGACTCCAAGCTCCTGCTTGTTTTGGTTTCGTTTTTTCTCTCCTTACTTTATTTTGATACTTTGTCCTGTCATCCGGCTCGCTGTGGTTTGGTCTGGCTGTCCCATTCTCACTACTGAATCTCCACCAAGGGAGAACGCCCAGCAGTACCCCGTAAGGCTCTTCTTCTCCGGTGCTGGCCGAGCGTCTGGTATCGCTCTATCGCCCCCTGGCGGTATTATCCGGAACTCCCCTTATTCCTTTCATCTCTCCTTCTGCTGCCCAGTGAAGCCTTGGGAGTGCTCTCCTGCCATCTGGTGGTAGCGCCCGGAACTGCGCCGATTTCTGAGTCCAGTTTTTGAGTTTTGAACTGCCTTTTGAGGATATTTTGTGTTTTTTTGAGAAGAATAAATTTGTTTCACCTGCATTTGAATCTGTTCCCTTTCTACCCTGACAGAACGGACTGACCAAATTATGGATTCAGCAGGTGCTGAGCATGTAAGAAACGCAGTGGCACAGCAGGGCATTCTCCTTGGCCAGCACGCTACACAGTTAAATGCAGCCTCGCAGGAGGTGGAGATGTTAAGGGCCGAAGTAATCGAGCTTAATGCTCAAATTCAGGAGCTTCATGAGAATGCCCGGGGTGGCAGACAGGTGGCTATTCCTCATCTCGAACCTGAACCTCACGCCAACAACCCACCGCCCTATGACGGGGATCCTAGTTCTTGCCGGGCATTCCTCTCACAGTGCTCCCTAGTATTCGCTCTACAGCCCCGTCGCTATGTAACTGAAGAGTCAAAGGTGGCGTTTGTAATCACCCTTCTTAAGGGCAGGGCCCGTGATTGGGCAACAGCAGTGTGGGATGCACGTGCCCCTTTCTGTGCCATGTTTGAGGACTTCCGTGCAGAAATGACCAAGCTGTTTGACCGATCCGCCCAGGGAGATGAAGCAGCCTCCCAACTGGCCCAGCTGAGTCAGGGAGGACGCTCGGTTACTGATTATTTTGTTCTGTTCAGAACCCTGGCAGCTGCCTGCACATGGAATGAGGCGGCTCTTCGTGCCAGATTTAGGGATGGTCTGGATGACTACATACAAGATGAGATTGCCACTCATGACCTTCCCCGAGACTTTGATGCCCTGGTGGATCTCGCTCTTCGGGTGGAGGCCCGACTGCATCGTCGCCAGCATAGACGAGTCTCTGGTGCCTCATGGATGAATGAGGGCCCTTCAAATGATCCTCGTACCCCATTACCTACCACCTCACCAGAGCCGATGCAATTAGGTCGTCTTCGACTGACTGTTGAGGAGAAGCGGCTTCGTCTGGCTCGAGGCCTTTGCCTGTACTGTGGGAAGCCGGGTCACAGAGCATTGCAGTGTCCTTTAAAAGCTCCAGCCCATCAGTAAACCGGGGGATTCTGGTGGGCACTCTCCCTTGTTTCGACACCCCCACACAACGCACCTGTCTCCCAGTCTCAGTCCAGTTCAATGGATTGACTCGCTCTTGTCCTGCCTTGCTTGACTCTGGAGCTGAGGGAGACTTTTTGGACAGCACCACGGCCAGATCTTGGGGCATCCCAGCCATTCCTCTCTCCTCTCCCATCACTGTGCGCTCCCTTAATGGGTTTGCCATCACATCCATCACCCACTCTACCCCCTCTGTAAGTTTGATAGTCTCTGGAAATCACCGTGAGGTTATTACTTTTTATTTATTCGACTCCCCGAGTGCTCCAGTGGTATTGGGGCACCCGTGGTTAAGTAAACACAACCCTCACGTTGATTGGTCAGGGAATTCTGTGTTGTCTTGGAGTCAGTCTTGTCTTGCTGTTTGTCTTGGTCCTGCTCCGTGTCCTGGTTCTGTGTCTCATGTGTTTCAGATGGAGAGGGTGGATCTCTCTGGAGTCCCGGTGGAGTACCACGATCTTCGCCAGGTCTTCAGCAAGTCTCGAGCCACTTCCTTGCCTCCGCACCGGCCATACGATTGTGCCATCGAACTCCTCCCAGGCACTTCTCCGCCAAAGGGTCGATTGTATTCCCTTTCTGCTCCTGAGAGAGAGGCTATGGACCGGTATATTCGAGAGTCTTTAGAAGCCGACCTCATCCGTCCCTCTTCCTCTCCAGCCGGGGCTGGGTTCTTCTTTGTTAAAAAGAAGGATGGTTCTCTGCGCCCTTGTATTGACTACAGAGGCCTTAATGACATTACTGTTAAGAACAGGTATCCTCTGCCTTTAATGTCTTCTGCCTTTGAGTTATTGCAGGGAGCCAAGGTCTTTACTAAACTAGACCTCCGTAATGCCTATCACCTGATCCGGATACGTGAGGGGGATGAGTGGAAGACTGCGTTCAACACACCAACGGGGCATTTTGAATACCGAGTTCTACCCTTCGGGCTCACCAATGCCCCTGCAGTCTTCCAGGCCCTGGTGAATGATGTGCTGAGAGACATGGTAAACAGATTTGTCTTTGTGTACCTTGACGATATTCTTATCTTTTCTGAGTCAGAACAGGTACACACTCAGCATGTCCGCCAGGTGCTACAGCGGCTGCTGGAAAACCAGCTGTATGTCAAAGCGGAGAAGTGCGTGTTCCACAGCAAGTCTGTTTCGTTCCTGGGGCATATTGTCTCGACGGAGGGCATTAAGGCTGATCCCGCTAAGGTAAGGGCCGTTGCCAAGTGGCCAGTCCCTGACTCTCGTAAGGCTCTGCAGCGGTTCCTTGGATTTGCCAACTTTTATAGACGGTTCATCCGGAACTTTAGCTCGGTCGCTGCACCCTTAACGGCTCTCACCTCACCTAAGGTACCGTTTATATGGCACAGTCAGGCACAGGAGGCCTTTGATGTTCTCAAGTCCCGTTTCATCACTGCTCCTGTCCTTTGTCTTCCAGATCCTAAACGGCAGTTTATCGTTGAGGTGGATGCCTCGGAGGTCGGGATAGGCGCGGTCTTATCTCAGCGATCCTCTAGGGATGGGAAGGTGCATCCGTGTGCCTTCTTCTCTCACCGTCTGAGCCCAGCCGAACGAAACTATGACATTGGTAACAGAGAGCTGCTGGCGGTCAGGCTGGCCCTGGGTGAGTGGCGCCACTGGTTGGAGGGGGCGGCACAACCGTTCTTGGTCTGGACGGACCACAAAAATCTAGAATATATCCGTTCAGCCAAGAGATTGAGTTCCCGTCAGGCCCGATGGGCACTTTTCTTCGGACGCTTTAATTTTTCCCTCTCATACCGGCCTGGGTCCAAAAATATAAAACCTGATGCACTCTCCCGCCTGTTTGATGTGCCAGGAGGAGAGGCTACCCCCGAAGCCATCCTTCCTAGAGAGGTGGTGGTGGGAACTCTCTCCTGGGACATCGAACGGCGGGTAGAGGAGGCCGTGCGAGGAGGGGGAGCTCCAGAAGGGTGTCCAGAGGGAAGGCTATTTGTGCCAGCCAGTTTAAGATCCGAAGTACTCCAGTGGGGTCATGAGTCCAGAGTAGCCTGTCACCCAGGAGTCCGGAGATCGCTGGTCAATATCCAACAGCGATTTTGGTGGCCTTCAATGGCCCAAGACGTCAGACAGTTTGTATTGGCTTGTTTTGTATGTGCCCAGAATAAGACATCTAATCGGCCACCCATTGGTCTGTTACGTCCCCTTCCCATTCCCTCTCGACCCTGGTCACATGTGGCTCTTGATTTTATCACTGGCCTACCCCCATCGAGAGGTAACACTGTAATCTTAACAGTGGTGGACCGTTTCTCTAAAGCGGCCCATTTTATCCCTTTACCCAAACTCCCATCAGCCAAGGAGACTGCTCAGGCGGTAGTTGACCACGTCTTCCGGATTCATGGCCTTCCGATGGATGTGGTCTCTGACAGAGGACCCCAATTTGTCTCCCGGTTTTGGAAAGAGTTCTGTAGACAGATCGGGGCCTCTACGAGTCTGTCCTCAGGTTTTCACCCCCAGACCAATGGGCAAACTGAACGAGCCAATCAGGATCTTGAGAGAAGTCTCCGCTGTCTGGTGTCTCAAAATCCGGGCTCTTGGAGCCAGCAGTTGTCTTGGATTGAATATGCCCACAACTCCCTGCCGGTAGCTTCTACAGGTATGTCCCCTTTCCAATGTTCTGTTGGTTATCAACCCCCTTTGTTCCCCGCTCAGGAACCCGATGCCGCTGTTCCGTCTGCCTTGGCCTTTGTCCGAAGGTGTCGCCACACATGGAGGAGGGCTAAGGAGGCCTTGGCCCAGGCTTCCAGACGAACTAAGAGGGCGGCTGACCGCCACCGGACTCCTGCTCCCCTTTTTGTTTGTGGTCAAAAGGTTTGGCTGTCTACAAGGGACCTGCCTCTCCGTGTGCCTTCTCGCAAGCTGGCACCCAGGTTCATTGGGCCATACCGAATCACTAAAGTCTTGAGTCCAGTGACGGTTCGGCTCAAGCTTCCTTGCACTCTTGGTCGGGTTCACCCTGTTTTTCATGTATCCAGGGTAAAGCCTGTTATCAAATCCCCACTCAACCCTGTTACTTCCCCGGCTCCACCTCCCCCTCGTCTGGTGGACGGCACTCCGGTCTATACTGTGAAGAGACTCCTTGACCGGAGACGTCGTGGTCGGGGTTTCCAATACCTCGTGGACTGGGAGGGCTATGGTGCGGAGGAGAGGTCTTGGATTCCGGCACGGGACATCTTGGACCGGTCGTTGATCGTGGACTTCCATCGGCGGCGAGGTGAGCCCCTTCTGGGGGCGCCAGGTGGCGCCCCTGGGAGGGGGGGGTACTGTTAAGAGTATGGAATCACTTACCTGTTTGCGTTGTCTTTGTGTGTTTGGAGCACGTGGGTTTGTTTTGACAGCTGGCCACGTGCTTCTTGTCCGCGTGCTTTTTGTTTCCCCGCCTTAGAGACCTGGTAATCAATTTGCGATCCTCTCCTTCACCTGTTGCTGCTTGATTTCTCCCCTATTTAGTCTCCTCTCGTCTCTTGTCTTTCGTCAGTCCGTTTTGCATGCTCGTGAGGCTTGTAAGCTAATATCCATTGTGAGTAATCTGTCTTGTCGTGTCCTGTTTCCCCAGACTCCAAGCTCCTGCTTGTTTTGGTTTCGTTTTTTCTCTCCTTACTTTATTTTGATACTTTGTCCTGTCATCCGGCTCGCTGTGGTTTGGTCTGGCTGTCCCATTCTCACTACTGAATCTCCACCAAGAGAGAACGCCCAGCAGTACCCCGTAAGGCTCTTCTTCTCCGGTGCTGGCCGAGCGTCTGGTATCGCTCTATCGCCCCCTGGCGGTATTATCCGGAACTCCCCTTATTCCTTTCATCTCTCCTTCTGCTGCCCAGTGAAGCCTTGGGAGTGCTCTCCTGCCATCTGGTGGTAGCGCCCGGAACTGCGCCGATTTCTGAGTCCAGTTTTTGAGTTTTGAACTGCCTTTTGAGGATATTTTGTGTTTTTTTGAGAAGAATAAATTTGTTTCACCTGCATTTGAATCTGTTCCCTTTCTACCCTGACATCAACATGACCACATGCATTTCAGTGTCTGCTACTTTTCTCTGTGA
Organism: Danio rerio; assembly: GCF_052040795.2. Classification (NCBI taxonomy): domain Eukaryota; kingdom Metazoa; phylum Chordata; class Actinopteri; order Cypriniformes; family Danionidae; genus Danio; species Danio rerio. Next base: position 6,183,962 of record NC_141043.1, read on the forward strand.
CTAGAAATATTAGTGCCTCTGTTGCCTTGCTTTTATAAAGCATGAATAGTCCTCACTTTAGATTAGGTCACAAAACTGCATGAAGTTGAGTTAATAAAGCATTTATTAAAATATATAGTAACCATTACCATATGCCTGAATAATAAGACATATAAATGTTGATTTCAATAGTTTATTAATCATGTAATAACTCATTCTGAATGATCCTAAAAACCCTTAACTACTCTTAAATACAAACAGTTAGTAAATAATTTGATACTTAATTTAGTAATGAAAAATAAATCATTAACTAAGTATGAAAATACAATTATTAAACACATTTTATAGGTGCTTATAAGTTAAGAATGGAGTTGCAGTTATAGCTGCAGTTATAAACTGCTTACTAACACTTATTAATGTGGAGTTAATACTTAACAGATAATGAGTTCACTATTTGCTAATGTTTAATAAATGATTTATAGTGTGTAGTTATTATAAAGTGTTACCAAACATGGTTCTTTGTTGGATCATGCACACTGTTTGTGCAATGTCAAAGTGCAGTGGAGTCTTGAAACTCAATTTCTGCATTCATATGTTTCAGGTCCATGGTCAAAAAGCAGCATGGGAGGATCCAGTGGAGTGGGTGAGAGATACTCTACCATGGCCTTCAGCTCAACAGGACCAGGCCAAACTTTTCCACCTTCCTCCACCAACCACTTGCCCCAACACTGCTCCAGCACAGCAGTCCAATGATGAAAGGTCCCACAGGGACACTGCCTTGCCTACCATGGAGTCCGATCCACTGGTGAGTGTCTAGTACAGCTAAACCTGAGCCTGTTTGAGCAAATGGGAAGTATACTGATGTGCTGTTATCGTTCTGTCCTTCAATTAGATGGCGATGCTGCTGAAACTCCAGGAGTCTGCAAACTACATTGAATCTCCAGAACGGGACATTTCAGGCAACCCCACTTTCTAGGCTTGAGCTGAAGAACGTACAAAGCTTGATTATGGCTAGAGCTGTTACAAAATACTGTTCTGTACAGCGGATTTGCACCTCCTGTCTCCTTCAAAAGGTTTGCGAGAGTCAAGAAGAGGAACTCTCAAGAACATCCAGGTCGGGGCAGACAAAACTCTCAATCTGAAAGAAAAACGAAAGAACTGATCTTGCCAGATTTGGCAGGAATCTGTTTTGCACTGTTGTCTTAACAAGTCCTTCCTTTGCTTATCTAACCTGCAAGTTGCATGGCAATACTTGCAACAGAAGATTGTGAAGATTGGATGATTGTGAAGATGAGATGTTCTTATCTTCTATACCAGTAACAAAATGTGCTCCACATTTGTTCAATATTACTTCTGTTTTGGGTAATATCTGCCCATATGGACCAAAAATCAATTTATTTGCAAGAGTACTGAAACTCCATCCTCAAGATCAAGACACCTGAAGCCTGTGCACAAAGGTGCGGTTACAATATCACGCCATTTAGACCAACTCACGTGTACAAGACGGTGCTTAGAATTCAGCCTTAAATGATGTCCCTCCATATATCATAAAAGTCAGTTCCATAGCAATCCGAATATAACTCTGTATTACCTCACAGTTTGCATAGTGATGCAGTTTCAAGGTGCAGTACATACCCATAACCAGGATGCATTATTCAAACATGCTGATATGAAGTAGACGGGCATAGACTGTAGATCCCTTGAAAGGATGCACTTTGATTTATAGCTTTCAAGAAAAAAAAAAGCACTGTCTGTTCATAATTCAAGGACCTTTTTTATAGACGAAGCAACCAACCAAGTTGTTCATTTTCATTGACAATTGGAGAGCAATAGAGATTGTCAGCGATGGACAAGTTGAGTAAAGTTCAACTATATGCAATTTTGACGCAATGTAGCGTCTACCAGTGGGAGAGCAGACAGTGAACCTCGTGTGATCTGCCGTCTGATATTATCGGTCATTCATTGTAAAATGAAAGTTGCTTTTTAGCGACATTTGGTGATACAGCAAAGCTGAGCATGATAAACAGTTGATATGGTTCATCTCAGGCGATTTAATCGCTGTCAGTAATAACAGATGTGCTGTTACCAGTGCCTGAGAGTAGTTTGTAACGTCATACCTTCGGTAATTATTTGCATCCAGTGCATTGACTCTAAGGCCTACGAATACTTCATTTTCTACAGTCCACCATGTCTCATGCACAGCTAAACATGCAAGCCATTCAAACTATATGTGAAGTGAAGATGAGTTTATTCTTGTGGAGATTATTTTAAAGGGCCATGAAACCCCCATCTTTCGGTTCAAGTCTACCTCAGAATTTGAAAAAAAAAGCATCATAATGGGCGTAGAGCTCCGCCATCAGAGGCAGGAGTGGGCGTGGCCAGCAGAGCAGGGGAGAAAGAGGGGAGCGAATAACTGCTGTCAGTTAGCTCACAAAATGAGACACAAACCGCAAGGAGATGCGTGATTTTATAGTTTACAAAGTTAAAATGCAAAGAAATAAACAGTAATTTAATGCCCTGCTACATTTGTCATTTGTAATTTCATATACAGAGAACCACAATTTATATCATTATAAAGATAATCGTGTTCATATAAACAATGAGAACTTTTCCCTCAATGTCCGGGTCTGAATGCAGACTTGGTGCTCCAGGTCTCTTGCCCTGTCTATTTTAACCATTAGCTGCTGAAATTCTGAAGGATTTAGATGAACACAGCAGCACAACGATGTGACTAAATGTGAATAAACTCCACTTATAAAGAACAAAGTCCATGCATTCACCAATTCTCGTACAACTCTCCTGACAAAATTGCTTGCTGCATACAAACAGCTTTGCTGTATCAGCCTTGATGGGATCGCGGGGAAAACATGCAACAAACCCTGTGGATCATGAAAACAATTATATACGACCCTTTATGAATGGCTAAATACTATGTGCCGTGGGTCCGTGGATGCAATCCCACACAGTCATCAACCTAGGGCAGGGATGGGCAAACTTGATCCTGGAGGGCCGGTGCCCTGCATAGTTTTGCTCCAACCCTAATTAAACACACCTGTCTGTAGCTTTCTAGTGATCTTGAAGGCACTGATTAGGTTGTTCAGGTGTGTTTGACTAGTGTTGGAACAAAACTCTGCAGGGACACCGGCCCTCGAGGATCAAGTTTGCCCATCTCTGACTTAGGGTCTCACAGCTTGGCACTGGCAAGTCTGTCTTGCCTTATAATTAAGAAGCTGGCTCTTCTCACAGGAAACGAAAACTCCACTATGAATAATAATGAAAAACCGACGAGTCATCTTTGCACTTGCAGTTTTGCGATACGTCACCGATTTTGATCCCGGCTCAAAAATCATCTTAAACCCGGAAGCTGAAATTGGCTGACAAAAGCTCAAAATTATCCAGTTTAACCCACAATTAAAGCTGACAGGTGCTAACATCGTCTTAGCTGATGCTCAACACACACAAATCTGTTAAAATCTCAAAAAAAAAGTTTTCAAGGGTTTCTTGAACCTTTAAGCATCCAAATGACTTGCTTGTTTGCAGTTACGCCACAAATAAAATGTGCTGTGACTTGGATTGGAACGTTGACAATGACAGTATATTGTCAGGTTTACTTTCAACATCCAAGGTGCTCATGAATAAAAATCAAAGGCTTTGTTCTCGCTGACACTCCAAACCCAATTCACTGATGTCATTAATGTAGCAACTCCTGCAGGCCCTGTTTCCACTTGGTATTTACATACATTTTAAATGTGTCTGGCTTTGCATTGTTGAATTCAATATATTTTGTCACATTATTTTGTGTGTCGAATGCTGTTCATCAACATATTGGCACTTAACTGCAACTGTGAAAGTAAGAGAGCTTAAAGGATTTCAATGGCAGCAGCGATTTAGATCATAATCTGTTGTCATTATCAGATTCTATGCCAGTTTGCGAGCATGCAGTGCAGCCACAGAAGTTCTGATGAATAAACAAGCCCAAGTTTAAATCTTACAAACAAATTAAAAGGAATGGTTCACCCAAAAATAAAATCACCCAATAATTTACTCACCCTCAAGCCATTATCTGTGTATATCAGATGAACACAGTCAGAGTAGTTCCCACTTGGATATGCTTGGCGTTTATACCAGGTATGGCATGCTGTCCCGGGAGCGAACCCTGAGCTTGAAAAGAGAACCTGAGCCCAAGGCTTCCGCCAAGTCAATAAGCATATAAGGGATCTGAGATCAGGTAGATCTCGAGAGCTCCCCCTTAGAAAAGCGAGGACAAGGAGGAGATGGGGTGGAAGGGGGATTCTTCCAAAACTAAGTTAGAGCATTAGGAAGAAAACGATCCACTTATAGTAAGCTTGGAACATTCTGATTGGGTTATTACTGATTACAGATGGGACACCAGTCATGCTCAATCATATCACGTGCTCCTCTCGAAATTAGTTTGTGAAACTTCACTTTGTGATGTATAATGTTGTTGCTTAGTGACTCTTTTTTTGAAGTGCATCATAAAACTAACCCATACGGCATCAGGGGGTTAGCGCATGTCTTCTGAAGTAGATTTTTTTTACTTCTTGTTTTATATATTTATTTTTAAATTATTAACTAAAATGACTTAAAATGGCTGCAAAGTGTACACTCTCAACAACCTTTTGGCTGACTGAGTATTTTATCACTTATTTTAGTGCATTTTCCCACAAAATGTCTTAGAATTATCATAATAATTGAGTATGCCATGCATTTCAGACCAGTACGCATTTACATTACAAATATGACGTGGCAACATTCATTATTGAATACCTCCGAATGTGGTTTCAGTGATCTGATCACAAAACATTTTAGACACCGTTTACACCTGATTTGGTGCCGAAAGCTGGTGAATATAAATCGTAATACCAAATGAAACAGGGCCACAGATATACTGGATATTGACTCCACTGCCTGAACAATTTAAGCTCCTGCCAAATAAGATGCTCGTGGATTGGGTTTGAAAACAAATCAGGATTGTTTACAGTGTGAACAAAGTCGAAATAGCTTAAGCAGTTTGTTTTGTCTAGAGGAGGTTTGATAATTTATGTTTGGCCTTTGTTATGTCTGGAAGTTCAAAGCAAATCTTACAGTTGTACACACGCTTATGTACATATGTTTACGTTAGTCTGATCTAACAAAGTGACAACGGAATTGGTTTTTATCTAGTCAGAGAATAACCCCACATCTCTTGAATCATTCCTGTAACAGGCAGTAAAAAAAATTACAATGGTGGATTGTAACTCATGAATGCATTTGCTGTTGGCTGATAACAGGTGCTCCAGAACATGCATGAAAGCTTTAACTTTGAGAAAAAAAAACAGTTTAAAAAGGCACCTTATCGTGAGACGCCTAAAGGATGTGTTGGCAACCAATCTACAAGAGCAAAGTGATATTCTACCTAATTGATCTTCTCATGCTAACTGGTGTTAGTAGCAGCGTTACCGTGCCGTTTCAAATGCAGAATGTAAATTAAATCAAAATATCAGTTTGCCAACACTCCCAGTGCTTACAATGATGCTTGTGCTCGTGTTTACGTGTCCTGTTACTCTCAGACAAAGCTCTCCAAATGAATAACCAGAGGAGTGTTTTTTTAAAGGTCTTTTTTTAGTACTTTTTTACTAAAAGATCTTAGTCTGGTGTTTGTAAATAGGAGTTCCACAAAAAAAAAGCCAAAAATACATACAAATAGGTCGATGGTAGAATAAACATGACAATGACAACATATAACAACTATAAACTGAATGTGTCTGGTTAGATTTACATCAGTCAGCTCTCAGTTATGGCCTTTCCTGTAGGGGCAAATTAACTGCCACAAACTAACTAGATCATGTTGCCTATGTACATTTTTTCTCTATAAAAGTGTCCTCCGTATATTCTTCCGGATCGTACAAGGTACTAAATAGCTTTTACGAATAAGTTGGCCGCAACAACCAACACAATCTCACAGCACTTCGTAGCTTTTTGATTTAGTGGCTATTTCATATGAATTTGTACGATCGAATTCGTACAATTTAGTACGATTTGCTCATCTCCCAATGACGTTTGGGTTTAGGGGTGGGGTTAGATGCCACGCCTATTTTTTAAAATCGTACAATTTCGTACAACTGAATTTGTAGGAATTAGCCACTAAACTGGAAAAACGTAAAATACTTACGTTTTCTCGTGAGATCAGGCTCCAACAACCCATTACAAAATGGTAAAACGGAAGTAGCGGCAGAGTTTCAAATCACACAAGTACCTCAAAATCTGTCTTAACAGCTCTTTGTATGATCATAAACTTCCCTTAAAGGAACACTTCACTTTTTTTTTTTTTGGAATTAACTGCAGCAGGCGTAATGATTTTATCTATTGATGTTATCTAGCTGGGGACTATTTCCAGGCACATCATCATTGTGCATGTTGCAGTCACGGTGCAGCAGCAAAGTTCCTTGATTATTACACCACAATGAGAGAATAGTTCCTAGCTAAATCAGCTTTGGAAATAGCAACTGTTAATTTTCTTTCTGTCTTTCTACACAATTATAACTACAAAATAGTCAGGCTTTAAATATAGGGAAATTATTGAAACTCTTATTTTTAAGTTTTCACATGACATGATAATCGTCTAATCCAGAGATGTTCAGACTCGGTCCTGGAGGTCCGGTGTCCTGCAAAGTTTAGTTCCAACCCCAATCAGACACACCTGGGCTAGCTAATCAAGTTCTTACTAGGCATTCTAGAAACATCCTTCCAGGTGTGTTAAAGCAAGTTGTAGCTAAAATCTGCATGCCCTCCCCGACCAAGTCTGGACATGCGAGGGTTGCGTCCAAAACCGCCTACTACTCAGTAGGTACTGCATTTGAATTTAAACATACTATTCAGCCGTTAGAAAAGTACGTTCTATACAGTATGAACGTGAAAAATATGAATGGAATTCGGACGTACTACATCCGCCATTTTGTCTTTGCCACAAGCCCTACCTGCATCAGTTGCGTCACTTCACTCCCATTCAGGAATTATCTCGCAGGGCATCTTGGTATAGCGCAGCGTGCATAGGATGCACACTTCAGAATCTCGCCGGAAGTAATCTGGGTACTTCTCACATACTGATTTTCGAATTCTATGAATTCGACATACTACTCGGCTCGCATACTGATTTTAGCATACTATATAGTTTGGAAGTATGCGATTTCGGACGCAGCCCTGATCTAATCCAAATCAATGATTTATGCTAAGCTAAGCTAAAAGTGCTCCCGCATGATCAGAAGATCAGCTGAACCAATTCATAAAATGTTAAAATTCCACAGTTTAACTCTAGGGACGCTGCATAAAAGCCAATGAAGTGTTCCTTTAATATAGCCTATGGATAGTTTGGGGCTTTGGGGGAATATTTCCCAGTATTCGTCTTGAAAATGTGCCTAATATAAGCCTACATTGCAATACCTAATAGTTTTGCAAGGGATTGCTTGCTGTGGAGGATAAGAATGCTAGTGAAAGAGCTATGCGTTTATTCATGCTAGCCTATAAATTACTTTGAGATTTGAGCTCGTCTGCAGACTCGTTTCCAAATGTGCTGGAAACTGAGGCTGTTTTGCCAGCTAGCACATACGAAAGCCATTGCCCACCGTCTCTTTTCACGTTAAAGATATATTTACATCATGTTACAGTGTGCTTTATCATATCTGCTGTCTTTGAGTAAGAACTGGTGTACATTGGATAACCTTAAATGGAGTCTTGATTAATTTATTGATTATTTTTACTGGTTTATGATTAACAACGCTGAATGTTCATGAAGGCACAGTAATAATAATTTAAAACGTGTGCTTTTTAGACTCATGTTTTTTTTATTGTTTCACAAGTTTTAATAAGAACTGATGATTTTGTCACTATGCAGCGTTGGAATAATGTTTTAGTTAAGTCGTCAGCACCAATGACAGATGACAATGGTATATGTGATAAGCTAATGTGCAGGTTTGGTGTTTGGTCGCCATTGTTTGTCTGGAAAAACACATCGGACCTTATACGTCCCGCTGGGATTTCAAACAAAAACTTTGTCTTCTTTTTTTTTTTCCTTTTGGATGTTGCTTTCTCTTTAATAAATCTTTCTATTTTGTATAGGACATTGCAATTGTAAACATTGTAAATAGTAACCTCATCTGCGACCACAATCACAGTAAAATATTGAAAGAATCGGCCCTAAGATGAGACACCTTTGGTTATTGTTGTTTTTATGATTATTGTTATTATAATATTTTACAAATTGTCTGCTGGAAAGGGGTTATAAAGGCATGTGCTGAGCTGAGAGAATTTCATCCATCAAGTATTCACTCAACGTTTTCAATAAACTCGTGCCATCCCTACACGAACACTTCTTGTTTTCTGCTCTCAAGTTTATTATGGTCTCGTGTTTTTGTCTACACTAATCCAGATACATTTTTGTTTTGTTTTGTTTTGTATTTATATTAATGAAATAATGTACAAAACATTTATTTCCCCATAAAATATGCAATCATTGCACATTCTGTTCAGGTTAAAACCCAAGATCTTAAGTAGTTTGTCAAACTTCAATATTAACTAGCCCTTAGGCGACGCAGTGGCGCAGTAGGTAGTGCTGTCGCCACACAGCAAGAAGGTTGCTGGGTCGCTGGTTCGAACTTCGGCTCAGTTGGTGTTTCTGTGTGAATTTGCACGTTCTCCCTGCGTTCGCGTGGATTTCCTCCAGGTGCTCCGGTTTCCCCCACAGTCCAAAGACATGCGTTAAAGGTGAATTGGGTAGGCTGAATTGTCCGTAGTGTATGAGTGTGTGTGTGGATGTTTCTCAGAGATGGTTTGCGGCTTGAAGGGCATCTGCTGCGTAAAAACGTGCTGGATAAGTTGGCGGTTCATTCTGCGGTGGTGCCCCCGGATTAATAAAGGGACTAAGCTGACAAGAAAATGAATGAATGAACTAGCCCTCATTGGTTAATCAAGGAATCACACAAGATGTTTTTTGAGGTTATATATATAATTTATTTTCATAAAAAGTGAACATGACAGTGGAAAACAAGATGACAGGGTGGACATTGGCATGACAGGGTGGACAAAGGCTTTATTTAGTGAACTAGACATGGAGGACCATTTGAAAAACAACAGGTACAACGAGAAATATTAAAGGGTTAATATAAAAAAAGGGCTGTAAAAGTCTTCAAGATTCAACTTCTGTTTTCACCAACTACTACAAACCACCGAGCCACCTTGTCGCCGCTTCTGTTTTCAATTAAGTTTTATTCATTCATTCATTTATTCATTTTCTTGTCGGCTTAGTCCTTTTATTAATCCGGGGTCACCACAGCGGAATTAAGTTTTTTCATGCAGCGGATGCCCTTCCAGCCGCAACCCATCTCTGGGAAACATCCACACACACATTCACACACTACGCACAATTTAGCCTACCCAATTCACCTGTTCCCTGGAAGTTTCTAGCACACCTAGAAAGAGCGTGATTAGCTGGATGAGGTGTTTCATTTTGGGTTGGAACTAAAATAAAACACAACAGCTATTCGAATAACTTTGTCTCCGTCTTCCATCGTAATTGTGTAACTACACCTACTGAAAAAAACAGCTTAAACCAGCCTAGGCTGGTTTTAGCTGGTCAACCGAGCTGGTTTTAGAGGGGTTTTGGCCATTTCCAGGCTTGCTTCCAGCCATTTCCAGCCTGGTCTTAGCTGGTCAGGCTGGGAGATGACCAGCTAAAACCAGCTTGACCAGCCTAGCCAGGCTGGGAGCCCAGCCAAAACCAGCTATGTCCAGCTTAAACCAGGCTGGTCAAGCTGGTTTTAGCTGGATATAGCTGGTCAGTTTCCTGCCTGACCAGCTAAGACCAGGCTGGAAATGGCTGGAAACCAGCCTGGAAATGGCCAAAACCCCTCTAAAACCAGTCTGGTCGACCAGCTAAAACCAGCCAACCATCCTAGGCTGGTTTTAGCTGGATTTTTCTGCAGGGACATCACGTTGCGCTTATAATTTATGACGAGAGAGGGCGCCAAATGACCAAAGTAGACATAAACACAGAAGTTGTATTAAAAGGAAAGGGGTTTAACAAAGGTTAAATAGCGTTAGAGTCAGAAATCATTTGAACTCTAGTCTACGCACTAAAATACATGACACTGAGTTGTAGTCTGAGTAATGAGTATTGAGTGAATTATTCCAGTGTTGATAAGAGCAGATTCATCAATCTGAGGGCTATTTAAAGCAGAGGAGGAGTCCCCCACACTCTCACGGGCGCTATAAATTCAACTGATGTTTCAAAGCCCAGCAACCCTGTTGAGTTTTCCCCAAGCATCATGCCAGCCAAACCAGCACCTATCAAAAAGTCAGCCAAGAAGGCTGCTGAGAAAGAGGAGAAGCCCGCAGCGCCGGCGCCCGTGCCCGAGACCGCTCCGGTGGAGGCGCCTCCTGCTGAAGATCCGCCGGTAGAAGCTGCAGCTCCAGCGGCCGTGGAGGAAACTACACCCGCTCCAGAGGCACCTGTTGCTGAAGGTACTGCGATTGTAACCCTATCATTTTAACCCTTGTGTACTATTGGAGATGTTTCATACACTCTGGGGTGATTTTGAGGCTTAATTTGGCCACATCTTTCTCTGTGTTTCAGCAAGTGGAATAGTTTTTGGCGACAAGTTTTATTTTGACACATTTTGGGAAAATGCTTTGAAATTTTTCAAAATAAACTCTGCACAAATTCACTAACCTATCATTATGTTGGGGGTTGTTTTGCCCATAGAGGTAAAGATGGTTTTAAATTAGCACATTCGTTCATTTAGCAGTCTCTATATTGTTTTCCATGTTACTTTGAATATTCGATCAGAATTAGCATGCATGTATGACTCCTAAACAACATTAGCACTATCTAATTGATTGTGAACAATGCTGTATGATGATAGTCATTTGCTGCTAATATGATTTCCCTGTTTATAATTTGCAAACAATATTTTTCTGAAATTATATTATTAAGCAGAAAGTCTGAATATCAGAATATCTGAACTCTATTTTTTGCCCTATTGACTTCCATTATAACCACATTTTTTGATTGCAAAGCCATGACACAATCATGCATTCTTGATTGTTGGTGGTTTTTCCTGTTGGGTAGAGGTAACATTTGTGATTTTTACTGTATTACAGTGGCAAAAAAAAAGCTTAGTTAGAGTGTGAAAGAAAGACATTTGTTCACTTACCTTGATATGTTTCATAAAATTAAAGAAATAAGAACATCAGCTCTCAGAACACGCTATAATTTATTGTTTTACACCATGGAACTTAATATAAAAGGCAGAAACTTTTTGACACAAGCCTATCTAAAGGAATAATGTTGCCAACTGATGATCAACAGTAAACATGTGGTTATATTGGAAGTAAATGGGGCAAACACAGCCACAAACATATTGAAAGGGTAGTGAATTTTAACAATAGACAAGGGTTAAAATAACATACAGTACATAACATAATCTAAAAAAATTCAGGTAAACTGTAAAACTGCTACTCAATAGTGCTATTAAGTTATTTTTTTTATTGGAGTAAAATAAATGAATGACGGCTGCGCTGCTGTGTGAGATTAAGGATTTGCATGCTCCCTCTACTGAAAAGCAAGAGTTACTTTAACTCACGTCTAGGATCATGACAAAGTTCTTCCCTAAAATGTGCACATCAATTTTGACAAAACGTGTGTCACTGTCAGGGGCGAAGCTAGAGGGGGGAAAAGGGGAACTTTAGGGGCCCTGCAACAGCCCTGCCAGCCACTAATGACTAAGGGGTCCACAAAATAATAATAATAATAATAATAATAATAATAAAGCTATACATGAATAAAGTGTTTATTTTGTCCATTATTTATTTGGTTTAATTGTAGTAGCAAATACTGTAAATATTATCAACACTACTACTAAAACTGAGATATTTATAGGTTTAATTTTGTTGTCTGTTGTCTTTATTATTATTATTATTATTATTATTTGTTGTTGTTAAGTGGCAAGGAATACTTTCTGTTGCTGCAATTAATATAACATTTCTGCTGCTGCTGCTGCTGCTACTACTACTACTACTACTACTACTACTACTACTACTACCAATGATCAATAATAATATTAAAAAATAAGAGTATAAATAATAATAATAATAATAATAATAATAATAATAATAATAATAATAATAATAATACAAGTATTTATAATAATAATAATTATTATTATTATTATTAATATTATTATTATTATTATTAATGATAATAATAATAATAATAAAACTGTAGATATAGTTTCTTAAAGTGTTTTTTTTTTTTGGCTTTTTAGTTGGTTTGTCAACAGTAGTGCTGATTATTTTTAGCAATTGTTATTGTAGAAGCGATTTCTGTAAATAATATTTAAAATAGCAATAAATATTTGCTTACAGTGGGGACTGAAATCATCAAATCAACTTTTACAGCAATTGCATTTGCTGTAAATAATATAGTACTATGAATAAAACTGTAAATAATGTCTATTTTCGTTGATTAATTGACAGTGGCTAATACCAGATTACTCGTTTCATTGCAGTATCAGTTACTGTAGATGTTAATAATGATAAAATATTAAATAACATAATAAAAACAAAATAATTAAGAAACAAATATTAATCGGTTGACTTACTGTGGTGGTGGGTATAGCTTCATTATGTAGCAATCACTATAATTAATAATGATACAACTTCAAAATAATATGAATAGAATAAATATACTTTATTTGTTACATTATTTAATTGATTTATTTATTTACAAAATAATTAAATTAACAGATTTGTCAAGTTGAACCTTCATTCTGAACCTCCACAAACTGCTTAAGTAGACCAACTCAAAGTAAAACAAAAATAATTACATGTTTAAAGGTGTACATTTCTTGATCTAACCCAGATCAAACAGAAGCATTGTGATTTATGAGTACATATCACTAACATGTACCTGGCATCTTCTAACATTTATTTAACATGTAAGACTATCCTCTGCCCCTGCTGCTCAGGGTGACACCGCCGACCCTTTACACCAGACTCCACGTGCACATATATAGGCTAAAACTACAGCAATTGCTTATAGCTTCTGTATCAAAATACAAACACAATTTACAGCATCTCGTCAAATTATCCATGCTCAAATCAGGTTTCATTTTCAGTTCTCTTTTTTTTTCTTCCTTTTTTTATGTAGCACCAACCCACAGCTCTGCATCAATCAAACATCCCTCACAATGGTGTTGGATGCAATCCTCAGAATTTTAAAGATTTTTGAGCTTATCATTTCGGCTTAGTCCCTTTATTAATCTGGGGTCACCACAGCGGAATGAACCGCCAACTTATCCAGCATATGTTTTTTGCCACCCATCTCTGGGAAACATCCATACACACTCATATCATTTGATTTATATATCTACTTTTGTAGATGTATGTAAATATATATTATATATAAATATAAATATGGATGTAAATATATATATATATTTGTTCAGTTTTTTTGATTAATTTTATTAATATTTTGACTACTTTGCAAATGTTTATATGATACGAGATGTTATATGAGACTTACGTTGTTTACCAAACAAGTGGTTCTGATTGGATTTGCATTGCATCAACCCTAAAATAAAATATAATTTTTCATTTATAATCTTTGTTTATTATTTCATGTGTTTAGATTTTAGTTACTATGCTCTCAAAATCATTCAGCGTAAATGTACAGATTTTGTACAAGATTTTGCACAGAAATAACAAAAAAAAAGTAAGTAGTCTCTATAATAAGATAAATTTTCCTGAAAAAAAGTCAAGAAAGGGATTGTTTTTAATTGTTATGCAATTACATTGCAGTTGTGATGTACTTGCCTTAAATACAAAAAATAATGCATTTAATCAATTCAGAGAAGCAGAGTAACAATGTTCATCGGCTATATACTTAGCTTAATCTGTAAGCTAATAAAGCTTACATACAGTTGAAGTCAGAATTATTAGCCCCCTTTAAATTTTTATTCTTTTTAAAATATTTCTCAAATGATGTTTAACAGAGCAAGGAAATTTCACAGTATGTCTGATAATATTTGTTCTTCTGAAGAAAATTTTATTTATTTCGGCTTTTCAGTTTTAAGGTCAAAATGATTAGCCCCTTTAAGCGATATTTTTGTTCGATAGTCTACAGAACAAACCATCGTTATACAATAACTTGCCTAATTACCCTAACCTGCCTAATTAACCTAGTTAAGCCTTTAAATGTCACTTTAAGCTGTATAGAAGTGTCTTGAAAAATATATCTAGTAAAATAGTATTCACTGTCATCATGGCAAAGCTAAAATAAATCAGTTATTAGAGATGAATTGTTAAATCTATTATGTTTAGAAATGTGTTGAAAAAATCTCTCTGTTAAACAGAAATTGGGGGGCTAATAATTTCCTTTAACTGTATATCAAGACGACTGAACATGTTTAAGAAACAATGAATTGAGTCAGAAATTAATGTATGAAATGTGGTGTTGTTACTTTAAAGTTTTTATTTGTTTTGTTTTGATATATGTAATATGTATTATTCTTAAAGCATTACATTTTAATAAAGCTTGAATGTAAATAATTAACTGAGTTTAATTCCTATTATTTAGGCATTGAAATTTGTAGGGATTTTAAATGGTATTGAGTAAAGTAATTGTCACAATCTCCAGCGATCATAACTCCATAGATTTCACTAACTATAATCATGGACTACAAATCCGCCATTTCTGGACTACATTTTCATACATGCACTCCGCTCACACTCACACATGCTTCCTCATCTAGACTGATTACTCTCACACCACCTGAGGATTGTCAGAGACTGATTGCACACACTATTTAAGCTACACACTCACTCATTCAATTGGCCGAGTCTTGTTTACCGTTAGTGACATTACAACGCGGGTTCCTTGGTCTGCCTTTGCCGTGTTTTTGATCCTTTGCCTTGCTTATTTGTTTAATTCTGTTTGCTGCCTGCCTCTGACCATCTGCCTGTTATTTTGACTTCGACTATGGATTGCCCTCATCTGTTTGCCCCTGTATAGACTGATTTCACGCGGCCGCCATTTTTAAAAGCGAAATCGAGGCTGCGGTGGGAAGAAACCCGGAAGTATCATTGGGAGTTACATAGGAATGTTGTGTGACTCGCTATATATCTTATCAGCGAAAATAAAGTGACACAAATTTATCATTTCTCCGCCTACCGGGTGACCCGCAGGTTCGTTCTGAATGAATGGTGAATGTAAAAAGGGATATCAGAGCTCCTTTTCAGCTAAGTTAAGGGAAATGGCACTAGTTAGCTAACGATTTTTTTTCCCAAACACACGTTTTAGATGCCATTAATCAAACTCGAGTTAATAAATTGATTCTTTCACTATATTAGACTTGTCACGATACTGAATAAAAAGAAAAACCGGCAATTTCACGCTAACATTTAAGGCAATGTTGATGGCTTTCTTAAATTAGCGCTGATATGCCATTGTGTTCACGTGTTCAACAGAAATGCTTGTGATTGGCCGAGAAGGTCATCAGTTCACCCACCGCTGTATACCGAGCACAAACACTGACGAGACGAGCGATCTGCTTGATGACTCGACTTGAGGGCTGCTTCGCGCTCCAGTCCGTTTGTCTGTGTTTGCACTGGGTGAAGAGCGGTAAACTGAGTGCAAACCAAACACAGATACACGGAGACTGAAGCGCGAAGCCGTGAAGATCAGTCGAGTCATCCGCGCTCAGCAGCGCTTCCATGTTAGCGGGAAACAGCCGGGTTTAAAACTTCAGTACCAGGACAACACTATTACAGACAACACGAGGGTGTGCTGCAGAGGACTGCAGTGTTTTATCACTCACCGGGTTACATAGGCTGAAGCAGGAAAGCATCCTCACGGTGTTTAACTAGTGCCATGAGCTGAAGCCTAGGAGGACACTTGAGCGTATCACTGAGGTTGTGATGTTGTTTGATGCTAAATTGCTTTTAATCGTTTAAAATAAACTTACTAAATAATATTTAAGTGATGGTTACACCATTTCTGCATTTTGAAATCCCGGCAACAGCTGGAGGTTTGTAGTACACAGCATGTTACTGCAATGTTTACAGTGCTGGTCCTATACTTCCGGATTTCTTCCCACCCAGTGGCGTAGCGGACGGGCCCGCAGGGCACGCACCGCGGGGGGGCCCCGCGTGATTAGGGGCCCCGCTTCGTCGCGATTGTCAATAATTGAAAATCCACCGGCAACCGCAATAATCAAACTCTTGGGAACAACTGTGGTCGGAACCAAAGTTCACACGTCTGTGTTCTCTGAACACCTCTCAAGCAGTGAACTACTTCATTCTGATTGCTTGCCGCCAATGTTGCCAACTTAGCGACTTTGTCACTAGATTTAGCGACTTTTCAGACCCCCCTAGCAACAAATCTAGCGACTTTTTTGTGTGTTATTGGAGATTTTTTTAGACTGTCATTTGTCCATACTGTACCGTCCCTACTCTTCTCAACGAGCTGCGTGTGATGCCGCCGGCCCCTCCCCCACCTCACAGCACTGACAGGCGGCCCAGTCAGTCCTCGTACAGCAGCCTCTCCCACCTGCATCCCGAGAGCAGATCACCCCTCTGTGTACCGACGACAAATGATTTAGCACAGGCAGTGTGAAGGTATTTCCCTTGTACAGTTCCCTTGTATCTACTTCTACTTTATTTTAACAATTTAATTAGACCGTTTATTCTATTTCTTGTTCACAATCACAGATATTTTAGTGACAGTTTCTGAACTTGTCTGAGTTTATTACATATGAGAGATTACTGCACATTCACTACACATCTATAATGATATACTGTATTCAAACAGCAATAAATTTAGTTAAATAAACATGCTTATATAAAGTGAAGTGCAATTATAAATACCCCTTTATTAACCATAGGCTGTTAAACAAACAGAAACGGTAAAACGTGATGACGTCAGTGATAAGCAAATTGACGTATGACGTATCCCCCCCCCCCCCCTCTTCATCAGGGGGCCCCGTCAGCGATCCCTGCAGGGGGGCCTCCGCATTTTGCATTTTGCGCTACGCCACTGTTCCCACCGCAGCCTCGCTTTGGTTCTTTAAAATGGCGGCCGCGTGAAATAAGCGTATTGACCACTGCTTGCCTGACGATTCTAATAAACCTGCACATGGATCCACACCTCAGTTGTTTGTGTCACTCTCCGTGGTCACAGTAGTTAAATCACTTATTGAGTAATTGACTTGTCAGACAGAGTAATTAAAATCATTTAAATACAATTTGAATGATGCAATGTTGCAATTTTAATGATGTTTTTAATGAATCCAGTAATCAAAAATGATAGCAGTGTTAGCTTATCTGTGGCCTGAAACCCCTGAGAACAGATGTGCTGTGCAGTGATGCGGTAGCGGAAAAGTGTCTCACTGCATGCCGAAATGACTGTGGCTTGACTTTTCACCTGGCTTTTCATGAACCCAGTATGCTCCTCAAGCGCTGATGTGGAAGCTGTTGTGGCCACTGCATGAGGGGGAGGTTATGTTAGCTTGAGGTAAGTATAAATATCCGCTGAAGTTTCTGTTGCAGAAGTAAGCTCTCAGCTGTTGCTCCATGACGCTAAACTTCAATTACTAAAAACTGCTTATTCAAAACAGTACTAATATAGCGATCTCTCTTGAGTGGCACAGCACTGATGGAAGTGTAATGATTTGCTATCAGGCCCTGCTGAAGAAACTGCTCCTGCCGCTGATGCTCCAGCTGAGGGTAAATTAGTTTGCATTGGATATATATTTTATGTCATTTTAATTTGGATCCAGATGCTTTACAGTTTGAGAGACCTAATTTAGAGAATTGCTAAGGCTTGTCTTAATCCTATATATCTGGATATTTGATCATCAGCTGCTCCTGCTGAACCTGCACCTGTAGAAGAGCCACCAAAAGCACCTACACCACCTCCTCCAGCAGGTAAAGCGTCCGTTTATCCATCCACTCATTTGTCTATCCAATCAATACATTCACCCAATACATCTATTAATTCAGAGAAGCAGAGTACCAACATTCATATACAGTTGAAGTCAGAATTATTAGCCCCCTTACGATTTTTTTCTCCTTTTTTAAATATTTCCCAAATGGTTTTTAACAGAACAAGGAAATTTTCACAGTATGTCTGATAATATTTTTTCTTCTGGAGAAAATCTTCTATTTTTTTTTTTTTTGGCTAGAATAAAAGCAGTTTTTAATAAAAAAAAAAAAAAAAAACATTTTTGGGAGAAAATGATTAGCCCCTTTAAGCTATTTTTTTTCAATAGTCTACAGAACAAAACATCGTTATACAATAACTTGCCTAATTACCCTAACCTGCCTAGTTCACCTTATTAACCTAGTTAAGCCTTTAAATGTCACTTTAAGCTGTATAAATGTGTCCTGAAAATATCAAGTAAAATATTATTTACTGTCATCATGGCAGAGATAAAATAAATCAGTTATTAAAAATAGGTTTTTAAAACTATTATGATTAGAAATGTGCTAAAACAATCTTCCCTCCATTAAACAGAAACTGGGGAAAAAAGTAAACAGGGGTGATATTAATTCAGGGGGGCTAATAATTCTGACTTCAACTGTATATTTAATCTAAACAGCCCAATATTTCATCTAAACATATCAACTCATCCACTAAACTAATCCATCATTCATTCATTCATTCATTCATTCATTCATTCATTCATTCATTCATTCATCATCCATCATTCATTCTAAACAACCCTATCCATCTACTTGGTCCATCCATTCATCCATCTACACATCCATCCACACAGTGCATTCATTGTTCTATCAATCAAATGATGTTACCCATAGTTCATCTATGCATCCAACTATTACTTCCATTCATTAATCAATCCATGTACCCATCCACTTAGTTCATTCATACCATTAATTTATTTATTCATCCATTTTATAAAACCAAACAGATATACTCATCCACTCATTCCTTTCATTAATTAATTTATACATGCACCCATCCACTTATTCAATCCACCCATGTTGATTTATTCCTCTATCTATCAATCCAAATGACCCTATACAGTATATCCATCCACTCAATGTATTCACCAAATCCTTTCCTTAATTAACTAAGCCATGCACCAATCAGCTTAGTTCGCCAATCTATACCATTTATGAATATATCAATGTATAAACCATTCAGATACATCATCCACTCAACCCATCCAACCAATCCTTCCATTAATTCATATTATATGCCCCATCCACTTCAATTATCCATCCACTTGGTTTATTCATTCTTCTATTCATCAATCTGAAAAACTCAATCCATCCATCTGCCCATCCATCTAGTTCATCTGTCCATCCAGCCAACCCACTCATCCATTCCATCCATCTATCCATCCATCCATCCATCCATCCACCCACCCACCCACCCTTTTAATTATTAAATCTACCATCATACACAATCCACCCATTCTGCCCCATCCATTAATCTGTAGGGATGTAACAATATTGTAAATACCGTCATACAGCAATAGTAATTTTTGTCAATATAACTGTAGGCTTATGACTCAATAAAACTATATTTCTGAGAAAAGTTTGCTTAGGCGAATGAAGCGAACGGGAGGTAGCGGGAACTACAATTCCCATCAGCCTAGGCGTGGCCATCATCCTTTTGCGGTCTGTTGTCACTACAGATCCAGTAATGCGGAAATGGAGTGTGTTGCTAGTAGGGGGGAAGAAAAAAAGCTGGAAATGATCGAACCTAAAGCGAGTTTTAAATCGGATGTGTGGAAGCATTTCGATTTCTTTCTAAAAAGATACGAAAAAGGAGAAAAGGTGACAGACAGTATGCAGGCACTGCCAGACTGTGGTGAAATATAAGTCGGGGAATACGACTAGAAACAGTCATGGGGACTGCAGAACACAGCACACACTATTAAAATTGAAAAATTGAAGTTCCTGTTTCGAAACTTACAGATAGATGGCTAATTTGTATGTCATTGATATGTTCAGTGCTAAGGTAAATAACACTTTTTTCAAGTCTTTTCATTAGTTTTTTTAGTGTTTTTCCTGTAAATTATTAAATAAATACCGTACCGTGTCATTCATACCGAGGTACTATCGTACCGTGAAATTCTGATACTGTTACATCCCTATTAATCTGTTCATCAGCTTAACCCCAACCATCTTAATTGAACCCAATCATAACTTGACTCAACCCAAGCCATTAGGTCATCCAACCCTACTATATATACAATCTGACCCATTCATAATCTATGCATCTGTCTAATTATTCCATTCACCAAATCCACATATCCATCCATCCATCCATTCTGTCCAGTCCACCTATCCAGTCCATTATTCATGCATCCACCCAATCCATTTATCTAATCAATTAAATTCTTTATCCTTCCATCCATTGGTCCAATCAACCCATGAACCACTTAAACCCTTAATTCAACTCCATCTATCTACTTTTTTCAAATCCATCCTTCCACCATCTGTTCACCCAATCTATCCATCAATCCAATCAACCCCATCCATCATCTATCCGTCCCATAAATCCATTCCCCCAACTGATTCATTCATCTGTCAAATCCATTCATCCATCCACTCCACCCTTATTTCCCCCCATGTGAATTCATTGTATGTATGTCTCTAATAAATGTCCAGTTCCCCCTAGTGCCCCTCAAGGCCTCAGTGTGGACGATGTCAACGATACCTCAGTCACTCTGAAGTGGAGATCCCCAGAGAACATTGGCTCTGGACTGGATGGATACGCCGTGGAATACTGCAAGGAAGGATGTGCGTATATCCTCACAGTACTGCTGATAAGCTCTTTAGATTAGAGGTAGTGTTTCAATCATCTTGCCTTCATCTCGAAATTGAACCATGTAGAACTATCAGATGTCACCAGAAAAGTAGGCTACATGACAGTCGGTTATAGCACCTGTCTTTGAAATGTCACCACAGACTGATTTATTCCAAGCTCCTGTAAGTCTCCCTATTAGGACGGGATGCTTTCAACCAACTGTCACCGTATCTGCACACCCCGTATTTAGATTTGTGGATCTATACTGACATCACCCCTGGTGTGTTTGGAAATTCATATTTAAGCTTTATCCAAGGAGATGAATCATGGGGATTTTTGTATCAACATCTAGGTTTTAGGTTTTCTGTTTTTAATGAATGTATGATCAAAATGTTATTACCTTTCTACCTCACAGCTTCTGAATGGGTGGTTGCCAATACCGAGCTTGTCACTTCCAACCGGCATGCCATCAGAGGACTGACAACTGGGGACATGCTTAACATCCGTGTGGTGGCTGTGAATGCTGGAGGCCGCAGTGAGCCTGTTGTCCTGCCTCAGCCCATACCAGTCCGAGAGGTCATGGGTGAGTGTCTATGAACATTTGGAGAGGCTGGACCCAGGGTGAGATGGAGGTCTGGATATTAGTTTGCTCTAACTTGTATCTGAAATTATATTAATTTTGTTAATAAGTTAATATAAAGGGCGAGGCAGTGGCGCAGTAGGTAGTGCTGTCGCCTCACAGCAAAAAGGTCACTGGGTCGCTGGTTCGATCCTCGGCTCAGTTGGCGTTTCTGTGTGGAGTTTGCATGTTCTCCCTGCGTTCGCATGGGTTTCCTCCGGGTGCTCCGGTTTCCCCCACAGTCCAAAGGCATGCGGTACAGGTGATATGGGTAGGCTAAATTGTTCGTAGTGTATGAGTGTGTGTGTGAATGTGTGTGTGGATGTTTCCCAGAGATGGTTTGCGGCTGGAAGGGCATCCGCTGCGTAAAAACTTGCTGGATAAGTTGGTGGTTCATTCCACTGTGGCGACCCCGGATTAATAAAGAGACTAAGCCGACAAGACAATGAATGAATGAGAGTTGATATAAAGCCACCCTCACCACATTATGGTTCATAGCATTGCCAATGCATGAGAGCGCCCAGCAGGGATGCAGAAAACTATTCTGACGGTGGTCTAAAACAGGTAGATCTAGCCTGCTGATAGGAACAATAAGTGTTCAAAAGACACCTTTTCTTGTAAATTAAATGTTTGTACCTACATACAGCCTAAAAGTTAAGTCAAATTAAACTATAGTGAGTATTTTAATAGACATCCATGCTCAGACATGGAAGTTATACAGTTAACAGTAAGTGATGATCATCTACTTATTGCTGCAAAGATGCAAACTTGTCCCCGTTCTGCAAAATTCACCATTTTATATTCAAAGCAGGTTGTCATTGATAACCTTTTGTTGAAATAGCCCATCACAGGCAGTGTTGGGGAGTAACTAGTTACATTTAATGGGGTTACGTAATTTAATTACAAAATAAAACTAACAGTAACTCATTACAGTTACTGAGGAAAAAATGTGCAATTTAATTACAGTTACTTATGAAAATGTTAAAGATTACAAATGGGGTTACATCTAAAAATATTCTTTAAAAATCTGGGCTATGTTGGATAATATTAATCTGTTGCTTTGCCTGTTTTTGTTATTTATTAAAGCAGTGCTATTCTGATGCTTTCGATGGGTTTTCCAGTTTGCTTGCGGCACACCACATCTACCAGTTACGTTAATCCTCTCTGCCGCTGAAAGCAGTAGGCTACTATAACCAGTCTGAGTTGCAAGTAGTGACACTACTAGCTTAACTACATTTCTCAGTAGTGTGGCGGTATCGTTGCTACTTTCTAAATCAAATAGATTTTCAGTAGCGAAGCTATTTTATTAGTGAAGTAGCGCAGTAGGGTCAACACAAGCTACATTTACCGATCACGAATCAATAAGTGACGCCACCGACATTCACAGAGCGTTGAGGCCGGTGTCTAGCCGATGAAAGTAAATCCATATGATGGCGAGAATTGTGATTTAAATTTTTTTTTCTTCCTATTTTTCGGTGGTCGACAACAAACTTTTTGGTGTGCTACTGCCACCTCTCGCTCCTGGTAAAGAATATTATTGCAGTAAATAATTGAACTCAACAGTTATTATTCATATGTTTCATTGACAGTTTTATTGATCACTAATATACAGTATGCTTGGATTTAAGTTGCTTCAATTTAAAAATGAAAATTGCAAAAATAGCTTAGATGCCACAAAAATCACCCTTCACAATTAAAATTTAAATTTTGTAACAACAGTAAACACTGTTTTTGTTATAAGGTCTGGTTTTGTGGCGGCTGTACTTTAAAATTATATGAATATACTCTTAATTCAAGTGATGAGAAACTTTCAGAGCTACTGTAAGGTCACTCCTGCTTGGTATAAAGGCTTGAAAATGATTTAGTTGAAAATATCCATTAGAAATTTTAAAGTAATCCAAAAGTAATCAGATGTAATCAGTTACTTTACTTTTATGAAGTAATCCAAAAGGTACACTACTTATTACATTTTATATAGGGTAATTTGTAATCTGTAATGACTACATTTCCAAAGTAACCTCCTCAACACTGATCACAGGTTACTCCAAACAGAATCCAGGTCAGAATCCAGTTGTTATTCATCAAAACACTGATAAAATTAGATGTATTTGAAATAAAGATATATTTTTAGTTCACCGAGGCATGAATATTTAAAAAAGCTGACCCTCCCGTAGACAAAATATACAGTAATTTGCACACTGGTTAGACCTGCTTATGTAGGGGACACATGAAAGTGACAGGTCATCTTTGGTTACCTCACAGGGTCTCATTTCTTCAAATACTGATTACTTCATAGTGTTATACATTTTCAGTGTATTCACTGAGCCCTGGCTCATGAGGCTTATTGCCAAAGCTCAGATGACAGTATGTGTTTCCCTACAGTGAGAGGAGCTGGTGGAAGGAGCTCCCTCTCTTGCCTTCAATGTATTCAACAGCTGTGTGTCTATAAATCCCATTGGCTTGTGTCGACAAGAGCTTTCATTAGCATTTAAATTACAAACATAAAGACCTAAGGCTGTCAGTGCAATTTGAGTTACCTTATCCTCCCAAATGGAGTGAAGGTACTTGCAGAATTGTGCATTTTGATAATACGTTTTTATCTAGACACAGGATCATATGAAGGAACGGCTCTAGTTAGTAGTGTGATTTTCCTGACAGCTGCGGGGTCAAGAAGTGTTTATGTCCAGGATTTGGTACTTTGCCCTTGCACTTGACCACTTTGGTTGCTGGAGCTCGACCTTGGCTCATTTTGTTATTAATCTTTTTTTTTAAGTTGGATTGTATATTAGTTCTCGAGGGGTGATTCTTTGCTTTAGTAGCTACTGATGGTACATTTGATCTAACAATATTACTGTAAATCACTGGACAAAATCAAAAGTTATTTTTTTATATGTTATTGTGCATAAGGTGACACAGTGGCACAGTGGTTAGCATTGTTGCCTTACAGCAAGACGGTCACTGATTCAAGTTCCAACTGGGACAGTTGGCATTTCTGTTTAGAGTTTGCATGTTCTCCTTTGTTCATGGGGGTTTCCTCTTGGTGCTCCAGTTTCCCCTACAGTCCAAAGACATGCGCTATAAGTGTATTGGGTATAACAAAATTGGCCATTATGTTTGAGTGTGTGTGTAAATGAGAGAGTGTATGAGTGTTTCCCACTACTTGTTTCGGCTGGATGGGCATCCGCTGCTTAAATCATATGCCAGTATAGTTGGTGGTTCATTCCGCTGATAAATAAGGGTCTAAAGCTGCGGTCACACTGGGCTTTCCCTCCCATAGACTTCCATTCATACCACGCGAATGCATCAGACCGGAAACGTAGGGTCATGCGTCAAGTTTCGCAGGCTGCTGCAGTGCGAAGTTTAAGCTTGGTGAACTCTGACCTGCGAAATCGCATCACTTGACTGCGTGAGATCAATTAAGGATCAAAACATGACCTCTCTGGGCAGAAATTTAAAACATGGTGCAATCGCTCGCTTTTTAAAATGTCTAATAAGCTTGTTTAATCCCGCCCCTTTTCGCAGCAACGCACGAAAGAATATCGCATGCTCAAACTCTAATGTGACCGCAGCTTTAGCCGAAGGAAAATTAATGAATTAATTATTATGCATAAACTTTCAAGATCAGTGCGCATATCAGAGCATACTTATCAGTGAATGTGGTTAGTTCACCCCAAATAGAGGTTTCAAAATTAATTATTAATCCTCACAAAGTTCCAAACCTTCATGACTTACTTTCTTTTGAGGAATGTAAGATAATATATCAGGAATGTTGATAAAGAAACAGTTTTGGTATAATCGATGAATTCAATTTTAAGTACAAACATTGTCATAGTCATTATTATTTCACTGATTGCGTCCACCTGCTCCTTGTTTGCACCATTAGTTAAGCCCTCAGTTTTTCCCAGTTGCTTGTCTTGTATTGTTTTTGCATTGAGGAACCTGTTGCCGGTTTCCCAATTTCTGTTTATTTTCTTGCTTCACATGAATTATCTTTATTATTAAACCTCGCTCCTCTGACCTCTAAAGGTGCTCTAGCAACAGACATATTGGGTGCAGTGGGATCAGTGGGTAACACTTAGATATAGCCAGGTTCACCAATGATAAATCTAAAAGACCTAAGATTGGGGAATGGCATATACTGGAATGTTGCTAAGAGCATAAAATATTTGGTAGATAGCTTATTTGACTCCAGTGATCTCATTAAAAATAAACAGATTTGCACTACACCACTATTTTGCAGCATCTTCAGTTATTACAGAAGAGTGAAGGGTTAAATGTTACCATGAGTTTTGCATAGAAGTTACATCTAGCATATGTTAATGATAATTGAAGTAAACAGATGCACACACTTTTACACATGAATCATGGCAGAATATCCTAGCATGTCCACATCACAGGGCACATAATGCAACAAACTTCTGAAAGGGCAAGAGAAACATACAACATAAGCAGTGCGGGGAACCAGGATTGAGAACTGCTGACCTATATAATATACTAGAATCAACTAATTATCTTCACAAACATAGTTATTAGGTCAGACAACCCTAAGGGATTAGTGATATGTGGGTGTGTTGGCCTAAAGAATCAAAAGAGTACGATCTGTTCATCCATTTGGGTTTAGCAATGAATGATGTGATGCATGGCGGCGATTCAAGGCATCAGTCAGGATTACATATCAGAACATGGACTGTAAGAAGGGTATGGATAACAAGGATTAGGTTTTTCACACATACAAGCACAGGCATTAGAGTAATTGGGTCAAGGAGTTAAGGTAAGCCAAAGGTGAGCTGAATGTGAACCCAATCAAGCAGTGTGTCAGCTTGTCTGCAGTTACATCAGCAGTGCTTCCGGTCATAATTAATGGACTGTTGCTTTGCAGTGCTGGAATGTGAGGATTAGAGGTCCGGGCTTGATACACAGAGGTTAACGACTTGATGATAGATGATTATTTGAAGGGAAATATTTCATTTATAGGCATCTAGTAAACACAAATTCTAATGTATATCCAATCCAAAAGGATTCATTCATTCATTTATTCATTTTCTTTTGACTTAGTCCCTTATTTATCAGGGGCCGCCACAGCGGAATGAACCACCAAATATTCCAGCATATGTTTTATGCAGCGGATGCCCTTCCAGCCGCAACCCAGTACTGGGAAACACCCATACACTCCTGCATTCACACTCAAACACTATGGCCCATTTAGTTCATTCAATTCACCTATACCACATGTCTTTGGACTGTGGAGGAAACCGGAGCACCTGGAGGAAACCTACCTGAACACAGGAAGAACATGCAAACTCCACACAACTAACTGGCCCAGCTGTAAGGCTGTCAACAGTGCTAAACACTAAGCCACCATGCCAGCCAATCCAATAGGATCTCCTATTTAAATAAATACACATCTAAATTTGCTTCTTTTTTTCAGATCGGCCCAGGATCCGCATGCCCCGTGCCCTGAGGTCCAAATACATCAGGCATGCTGGAGAACAGATCAATCTTGTCATCCCGTTCAGTGTAAGTTTAGATTTGTATATCAAGGGTTAATGGTTACTTTTTTCCACAATAAGTTTGTTTGCCCCTAAAGGGATAGTTCACCCATTTATTTTTTTTTAGATACCCTCTACTAGTTCCAGACCTGTTAGAGTTTCTTTCTTCTATTGAGCATAAATAATATTTAGAAGGATGCTACTGGCTTCCTTTTTATCTTCTATGGATGTCAGATTCTACCAGTTTCCAACATTTATCAAAATAAATTTAGTAGAAGAAAGAAACATAAAAGTTTGGAACATTTTGAATGGCCATATTAGGATCTCCAAATGTGAGACATCATGGCCAATATCTGCTTATATATATATATATATATTTTTTTTTTATCTGTCTGTTTGCATATGCACAACAAACTTGATTTGTTAGTGTGCCTGAACCAGCAAGATGCTTGACACATGCACACTAAACAGATGCATATGTGTTCGCTGATATCTACAAAAGTCATAAGCAACAAAAAAGTCTCTATATTTATGATCAGAATACTCATAATCCATTCCCTAATCTATATTGTATGCAGAGTTTGACATTAACCTTTTTGATTACCAGCCTCTGTGACTAGGAGATTCCCAACATTACTAGCCACCCGCCATTTTCACTAGCCACACTTTTGTTGTTGGGAAAATATATTTTATGTGCGTAAATTTGACTTTGACATGCTAAAATCACTTGATTTAGATGTTGTGTTGTCCACATGCCTCCTCAGTCATTTAACTTTTTCCTCTGTGTTGTGTTTAAGCCTGCTCAATGTGCATGAGCAAATGTGTTGCGTCACATTGCAATTAGTTTGTATTTCACATCAAGGGCTAAAAATTTCCAAAATTTCCAAAAATTTCCTAAATTTATCTCTGACCACACCAAAAGTAAATAAATTGTTATTTCTTAGCCACAAATTTTAAATATGTCAAAACAAGCAAAATATAGCTTAACATGCACCTTTTCATTCAACAACTGATCTTTAAAAAAATTACCTTTAAAGAATAATTACTGTCATTTATATAAAATGTGCACAACAATATTTAATAGACCTATCTAAAGGTTCCAGATCAGCAGTTAACTACACATAAATGGGGAGTTAATCTCATATTAAAGCAATGTTATTGTAAAAAAAAAAAAAAAAGATTATAATCTATATTAACAAAAATAACTGTGAACAACAACAACAACAACAACAAAAAACAAAAAACATTCTAAGCCTAAACACAAGTCCCACAAGTCCCAAAACCAACAGTGGCGAAGAAAAAACAACTTCAACTGACGAAGTGAAAGAAAAAAAAAAACCTTGTGAGAAACCAGGCTCTGTTGGGCACAACCATTTTTCTTCTGGCCAAACTTCCTGTGTGAAGCTGCAGTCTAGGCACCGGAGGCTGGAGAACACAGGGCGTCCATCGTGGAGAACTGCAGGTGTGAGTAGGTCACCGGTCGGTGTTCAAGCTGGCCTATAGGATCAATGTGGGGACTCGTCTGTCACTGGGGTCTTTCAGGTCTTATGAACTCCACTGCTCCATGACCACCACAGCATCAGCTCAGGATATGGCCTGGTCCAGGATTATGGATACCTTGGTATCATTTCTTCACAGGTCTTGGATTGCATCAATGGTGCTACATAATCTCTGGGGGCCTTGGGATGAGTATACTCAGGTGGAAAAAGAGAATAAAGACAATATTCCAGATGACAACAGGTAAAGGTGTAACAGAGGTCAGTCACTGAAGTGCTGTGGGGGAAAAAAACCTCCCTCCTCTGACCGGAGAAGGTGCTCCAGTGACAGAGGTTGGAGATTGTCTTTCGCATCCTTGTTAGAACAACTGACTCGCATTCGAAGAGTCGACGATTCGAACGCAGCTCAAATGTGTCAATCACACTGTTCAAATGTGTTTGGGAGCAGTAGGACTAAAGGGGACAACACGATTTAACCCTGTCTGCTTCTCTAGGTTAATGTTGACGACCCAATTTCTTTGTAAGTGAATTCATTTTATTGGTTTGAGACATTTCAATAGTCTGTGGAGATTGCTAGGAACACGTCCCCTCTGTCCTTACTAATTCTACACCCCAAACTGCATGTAAGATATACAATATGTATAAAAAAATTGTGATGCTGCGATTTTTTTAACTGACATTTGCCCGACTCTGGACTCAAACTCAAGTTGGAACACTTGTAATAACATTTTAGTGGCATCCATATGCATTGAACTTAAAAATATGATTTATACAACATGATTTGAAGGCACCAACAGGTTGGTGAGCCTGGTTGGTGAGCATGGTTTCCAAACAAGGTGTCAGCTTACAGTTCTGTGAAAGAAACTTGCATAGTGTTGCTTTAAACACAGGCACAATTACCAATAAACTGACTACCACAATTCTTAGTAAATCACAGAACTTTAAACACTTAAATGCTCTCATCCTAAAAAAAAATATGCATCCAAATGGAAACCACAAATGCATACGCAATAACATCCATGCCTGTTCAGATATAATACTTTGTTTTTAAATATTTTGCATTGACACAATTATTTTCTAAATTTCATAGACTGTTTAAGAATCCATGGGAATTTTTTTATTGTATTCGAACAATTGCTTCTTATTACATTTTACATTTGCTATCACATCTATTTTAGTCTCTAATCTGAGTGAACACTCACTCCGTCAAGTCCCTTGCTACCTCTAATGTTTCCTAATGCTCCATTTTTTCTAGGGCAAACCTAAACCTGTCATATCATGGACCAAGAATGGCCAGCCTTTGGATACGAAGAAGGTGAATGTCCGAAACAGCGACAAGGATAGCATTCTGTTTATCCGCAAGGCTGAGAGAGATGATTCAGGCAGCTATGAGATGAGTGTAAAGGTCGACAGCTTCGAGGACAAGACTACCCTCATAATTCAGATTGTCGGTGAGACACGCTATGATCTAGAGACCGCTCATTTCAGCGCTCTTATCTATTTCTGTCCCCACTTTTCATTCTTAATCCATTCCTTGACACCTCTGTTTACGGAGTAAGACCTCGCAGTGTAAAATGATCTATACTAAGGAGGCTAAATCATTTTTAATGGACATGTGTAGATCTGCCCGGTCCTCCAGTCTCGGTCAAGCTCGTGGACTCTTGGGGCTTCAATGCAGCTCTGGAATGGACTCCACCTAAAGACAACGGCAATACTGAGATCACAGGATACACCGTTCAGAAGGCTGACAAGAAAACTGGAGTGAGTAAATGATAGCTGGTGCATTACAGGGCTCAATGTTACAAGAAATGTCTGTCAGCATATTAGTTCCTCACTCATAAAATACATTGCAGTATACTTCCCTTTTATTTTAAGGAACAGCGATCTTAGAGGCTGAGAAAGATTGCGCATTTGATAAACCTTTAAAGAACTTAAAGGGAAGTTGAACTGTCTTGTCTTCACATGAAGACTGTCAATTAACCTATATTTCTCAGCTGTCAAACTACGGTGTGACGTTTCAAGAGTCAGTCAAACAAAGTGACATCTTTTAAAAACAGGAATCATGCCGTTATAATAAGTCAGTAATGAAAGCTCAAAAATATTCTTGTGGGCTTATATATATTGTAATAGTATCCCATCAAGTAAGAGTGATGATTATTTTATACACAATTCTACACACAGGAAGTTTATATTGTATGACTTCCATTTTATAAAAACTATTCAGGTAACACTTTATTTTGATGATCTATTTGAGTGTTTGTAGACTGTCTGCTTAGTATCTGTTGATACTTCTCCCTCAACAGGCAATAACTGACTATAAGAAACTTTGCAAGTACATGTCATCTGAAGCCTCATTCAAGCGACTCATAGTAGCAAAGCGACAAGCAACCGTTCATTTTAACAGATATTGAGTGACTAATGGCGACTTCCGTCTACACAAGCGACAATGACAGTTGGCGACCAGGTGGGCATGTCGAGAGATGCGAAAAAGTTGAGAATTCTTCAACTCTATGCAAATGAAGAGCGACTTTCTTGAGCGCCAGCCAATAAGAACACTAGTAGAGCTCCCTCCCTCAGCTCGCTCAGAGGCCGGTTGTATTCGTGCTGTCTTTGCCTACACACCCCTGCGTTTGAAGCTAGTCGCCACCCAGAAAGACATAGGCAGCTACAAAGTTGTAGCTAGTCTGAATGAGGCATTACACTAACCCCAACCTCAACCCTAACCCCAATCTAACAGTCTACTTATAATCTAATGAGAATTAGTTGTCATGCAGATGCAATGAAATTTAATTTCAACAAACGAACCATCAAAATAAAGTGTAATGAGGGTTGGGATGAAAACATTAATGCTTTTTTTTACTTTTATTTATTTTATTTTTTTTTTTGACTGATTACTGTTTTTTTAGTGGTCAGTTTACAAAGCATCTCTAGTTTGTTCAGCTATGTTAAATAAATTGTTTGAATGCATGATTCTGTCAGTTCATTATGACAGAGACTTGCTTTGTCCTACTGGTAGTCCCGTATTTATCCATAACACACCTAGAGGTAACGCATACACTTGTTTTAGTGGTTTATGAGCACTTATATATGTATTACAGTCTATAAAACACCTATTTCATTGCCTTAAAATGCCCCTACACCTAAACCAAATATTCACAGGGAACTTGTGGCAATTTTGAATGTGAAAAGAGCACGTTAAGTATGATTTTGAACAGTTCCGATTCATGAGGACACAGGGCATGTCCTTATAAACCATCTCAACATTGTAATTCCTACGCCATGCCCATGATATAACTTTATTTATTGCTTATACTGATTCATTTAATACAGTATTGTAGAGGTGTAATCACATTTAACCTTGTTTGGCAGATTTTTGTGCTCAAATTAAAAATCTGTAGTTATGTTTCCATCCAAAATGCAAATTAACTTTATGCACAAAACTGGAATATCGCATAAAAAGATGTGCGAATAAAGCTGCGTTACAATCCAACGAGTCAAAGCAAACAAAATCATCACTTCCTGATTAACTGCCGCCAAATATCAATAGCAAAAACTGATTTTGCAGTGGTAGGAGAAGCTGCGTGAATCTATTCTTCATTTAATAAACGACTTGCACCTCAGAAGGCAATCCTGACACGCAGTAAATTTGTGGTGGCGTTTGAAGGCATGAGACGCGGAGCACAGACCCTCTTGATTCTGGAGGTCATTAATAATATAATAACACTAATACTGAACCGGTTAATGCATTTTAGAATGACCAAAACAATATTATAGATGTTTTACAATGTGGTCAGCCTGCTGGTTTATCCATTTGCGCACATTTTTCATCAACACATGATCTTTTCTAACAAAACTGCATTACTTTTTTTTATGCGGATACTGGAATTTGTCTGGTAAAAGTGTTTCCATCGTAGTTTGTGCATCTTTTCTTATCGAATAAAAAGTTTATCCTATTAAGTTATGTGCATATCTTTTTTAAGCGCATATTAAAAATTAGTGCACATCAAATTTATGCCATTTCCATCAAACTTTTTTTTATGTGCATGTGCGTTCTAAACAATAACCATATTTTACTGACATTGAACATTTAATTACGATATGTATATAATTAATAGAATAAACAATTTTTTGGGGACACGGTGGCGCTATAGGTAGTGCTGTCGCATCCCAGCAAGAAGGTCGCTGGTTCGAGCCTCGGCTGGTTCAGTTGGCGTTTCTGTGTGGAGTTTGCCTGTTCTACCCGTGTTTCCTCCGAGTGCTCCAGTGTCCCCCACAATCCAAAGACATGCAGTACAGGTGAATTGGGTACGCTTAATTGTCCGTAGCGTATGAGTGTGTATGGATGTTTCCCAGAGATGGGTTGCAGCTGAAAGGGCATCTGCTGCGTAAAAACATATGCTGGATAAGTTGGCAGTTCATTCGCTGTGTCGACCCCGGATTAATAAAGGTACTAAGCCGAAATGAAAATTAATGTATGAATAAACCATTTTCCCCTAAAAAATGTCCAAATAGCTTAAACCACACCCTCACACTTACCTCATTATCCAACAGCAAGCACTGTTTGCAGCTTCTTCTCTTTTTTTTAAGCTGGATGCATGTAACAACACTTAATTTAGCCATCAGCCAAGCCTGTAAATCTAAACGAAGAGTCTTGAGACTCTGCATATGGACGTGACATGTCTATCTATAAGCTTGTATCTGGGTGGCTGAGGTGTGGGTCAGATGACTTGTTGGCGGGAGATCATCAACTTGGGAAGGTGTAAAGTGCTGACAGATCGAGAGCGCTCCATGATGACATCTCATAACTCTCACTGTCATGATGCGAAGCATGATACTAAACAGCTAGCTTGATGCGAACACAAGATGTGCAGAGAACACGAA
Source organism: Danio rerio (assembly GCF_052040795.2). Taxonomy (NCBI): domain Eukaryota; kingdom Metazoa; phylum Chordata; class Actinopteri; order Cypriniformes; family Danionidae; genus Danio; species Danio rerio. Next base: position 6,217,256 of record NC_141043.1, read on the forward strand.
GTACAAAATCCCGTCATCTAAAGACACTTTAGCCAAAACCACAAGTGGTCCCCGTTGATATTTAACACTAGTATGTTTATTGCAAGGAAACCGCAGGGCAATATTTCTTGTTTGCTCTTCCTCCACTTATTCAAAACCGGTTAATTTCCACTGTTGAACACAAAGGAAGATATACTGAAGAATGGCGGGGGAAAAAAACAACCATTGACCTCCATAGTAGCCTATTAGGTGTTTTAACTATGGATGTCAATAGCCCCTTTCACACAGTGATACCGGTAAATATATGGAAAATTTCCGGATTGACTTTACCGGTAAATTTAAAAAAGCGCTGTTTTTAAGAGGCGAGGACGTTACGGAATTTTTCCGGAAAAGAGCATTCACACATCCATTCCAAAATACCGGTAAATTCTGACATCATTAACCTGAAATGAGCTCTAAATGGCTGCGCTTGCATTTGTAAACATTTGACTACATCACAAACTCTGTGGATGGATCAGTATTGTGAACAACTTCGATGAAAACATATAGAGAAACACTTTCGCATGTCGAGATGTACATGATATATGTGTGTGTGCTGGCGCTCATGGGCTGTTTCATGGGCACACGCAAAGCTTGAAGGTAAACAAACCACGGCTTATCATAAGCATCTTATCGATAATTAATTACACGGTTGGCATTAAGATGAACATATAAATAAACGTTATCTGACTAAATTCTAGCAGCTAAATGTGTCTGGAAAAAATTTCAAAGGCTTATATTCTCATAAACCGCGTGGACGTGAATGCGTCTGACTGTTCTGATTGGCTAAAGCAGGCGTCTCACATCAGCACGTTCTAAATGTGCACGCGCTCTTTCCGGCAATCTTCCTTTTGCGTTTACACAGCGCAGCATTCCAGTAAATTACCAGTAATGTTACAACTTCTCTTTCCAGAGAATAGCCAGAACGAATTTACCGGTATTTTCAAAAAAGGCCTGTTCACACATACACACCTTTCCGGAAAATTGCCGGTAATTTTCCGAAAAGGTGTGTATGTGTGAAAGAGGCTGTTGGCTGCTTTTTTAACATTCTTAAATATATATTGTTTTTTTGTTCGACAGAAGAAAGAAATTCATAAAAGTTTTGAATCACTTGCCTTTAACACTTAATAGTGAGAACATTCTCATTTTGGGGATAGCCGACATAAAATACTAGTAAAAGCTACAGTATCTTAGATTGTCTTGCAAAAAACACTAAAATTAACAAATTTTACTGACTAATGTATTTACATTTTTACAAATGTTAAAAATAATCTCAAATGCACAGAAATAATCAATTAATAAATGGCTAATGATGTCACACATCCCTAATTTTTGGTTTGGTTTTATTGAAAACAGGGTTACACCAAAGATGCTTTAATACAGGGGGGGCCCAAACTCGGTCTTGGAGGGTCAGTGTCCTGCATAATTTAGTTCCAACCCCAATTAAGCACACCTAAACCATTTAATCAAGCTCTTTTTAGGTATACTAGAAACATCCAGGATGGTGTGTTGAAGAAAGTTGGAGCTAAACTATGCAGGAGTTCAGGCACCCTTTCTTTAATATGTTGTCTGTTTTAGACTGCACAGAACAGCTTTACAACAGAACCCTGAAATTAATTTAGTATGATAAAACTTTCCCCACATGATTACGAGCTGAAGATCCAGAATCGGAAGATCCAGAACTGTGACATAATAAAAGTTCCACTGCTTAAGTGTTGTCTCTTATCAGCAATTGCTATGACTTAGACAGTTTTACAACAGTTTCAACAGTCCCGTAAGATGTATTGAAGACCACAACTATCACAATTCCACACTCAGTTTCTGTGTCATCAAAATACGCCCTTGTTTGTTGTGAATATGCACCCTCTAGTGGTGAAATGTTATACTTTGCATTTAAATGCATGCATCGTATCCATCAGAAGCAAACTTATGTTGTAATGTTTTTGGCAGGAGTGGTTCACGGTTCTGGAGCACTTCCACAGGCTTAACGTTACTGTCACTGACCTTGTGATGGGAAATGTATACACCTTCAGGGTTTTTTCTGAAAACATGGTCGGAAGGAGTGAGACTGCTGCTGTTACAAAAGATGCTGCTCGTATTAAGAAAACAGGTGAGGTCACGATATGTTACTGTTTTCATTATTGAAAATATTCTGAATTGTTTTGTGGATTGAATTGGTCAATTAAAATGATTTCTGAAGACTCAGGTGACCATTTAAAATTGGAATCCTTCACAGTAGCAATTTTCAACCTAGATGAGTATATGACATCTTCCATGAGTATTTGAGAAAAAGTAAATCATCTTACAACTAAGAAATCTTGAACAGTACTGTAGTTGTGACTGGACAGGGCAGATAAATACCTCCTATTTGATATTGATGTGCCAATTTGTTATGTTTTAGCTGCAAGTAATCTACAAGCGAATTGACTGTTAAAGGAAGTTCACTCAAAATAAAAAATGAAAATTACATCACCTTTTCTCTCACATCACACCACATTTCTCACCTCATCTTTATAGCTGCATCCCAAATCGCATACTTAATGCACTATTCTATGCCATTTTGTAGTATAAATAGTGTAAGTAGTGTGTTAACACTAAAAACTGTAAAAATATTTAAAGTGCACTTTATTACCCGGATGATGCACTCATTCAGCCGGCAAAATAAAGTGTGGAATGATGGACACTTCAAGCACTCAACAACCGCAGGTTTGCTTACGTAGCTGAAGGGGCGGAGCTATAGGGCGCACATGTTGGATAACTTTATTTATTTTGGATGGTGAAAGCAAAATTCTCCTACAACAGTGATTTTAGCGCCTCCTGATGGTGAATGCGATTATACTCACGGCAGGTATTATTTGATAATGCGGTCGTTTATTTCACTGATCTGACAACCGCCAAACGTCATCAGGGAAACGGTTTGAATTTCCGCTTAGTAAAAAACATTAGTGTGCCATTTGGGACGACACTACATACATATATTTTTGAAGGACAAAGATCTAAACTTTTTGGTAAATAATCTAATTATTCTAGCTTAACACTTCATTCATAGATGTAAATTTGTAAAGGTGAAACCCCATTTCAATGGATGGAGGAATGATCTGAAGATGCTCGTAAGGTCTCTACACTTCATGAGGAACAAAAATGCCCGAAAACTTTCACATGCCTTGAACTCGTTTCTATTACTTGATTAAGACTCTCACGCCCCTACTTTTTATTTAACTGTATTTATTTATGTTTTTGTGTGTGTGTGTGTGTGTGTGTTATGTTCCTAGTAATGTAATTTTATATCAACACTAACACTATAGGTATTGGATTGTTGTATATGCCGTAATGGTTTGTACTTGAACGTATTATAATAAAAGGACAAAAAAAAAAGAGTTTGAGTGTTGAGTGTGTGAGTGCATAAGTACATAGTGCATAAGTGCATAGTGTATAGTGTGCCATTTGGGACGCAGCTTCTCTCTCTCTCTCTCTCTCTCTCTCTCTCTCTCTCTCTCTCTCTCTCTCTCTCTCTCTCAATTCAATTCAATTAAATTCAATTAAATTCAATAATTGCTTTATTGGCATAACAATTGTTACAAATGTATTGCCAAAGCAGTTATAAAGTTTACATAAAAAGTAACATACATATATAATAAAATAAAAACAGTACACACAGTAAATAGAAGTAGTAAAAAAAAGAAAGAAAGAAAAAAAGATGATATTTATATATAATAATTAAATAAAATATCTACTATACATCATATTGTTCAGTATATCACATTAATATTCAATATATTATATTATTATTCAACATTAATTATTCATACAAATCAATACAAAAAAAAGATCAGAATAAACTGTACATTTTTAGGAAAAAACAGTAATAAAAACAATAATAATCAGTATATTTACAATGATTCATTTATAATCATCTAGGTGCGTGTGTGTGTGTGTGTGTGTGTGTGTGTGTGTGTGTGTGTGTGTGTGTGTGTGTGTGTGTGTGTGTGTGAGTGTGTGTGTGTGTGTGTGTGTTTGCAAGCGCATCACTGATGTTTTTATTGGTCTGCTCTCTCTCTCTCTCTCTCTCTCTCTCTCATGCGATTTTTAACCTTTATGAGTTTTTTTTAAGAGTTTTTTTTTCTTCTGTTAAGAAAAAGAAGATATTTGAAGAATTTTGGTTGCTGAGACCCATTAACTTAAATAGTAATAGTACAAAACCAACCCACATTTTCTTCTTTATAACAAGAATTTATTTAGCAACTAGAAAATTCAAATAATCTTCTTTTGTGTCCAACAGAAGAAACTAAAAATAGGTTTAAACAAGTGTGTTCAAAATGTGAGTAAATGACAGAATTTTCATCTCTTTAATATAATTAATATTAACACATGTTACTAAATTAACTATTCCTTCAAAACAAGTGGGACAACTTGGTCCGGTGGCCCATATTGACATAACATACTATGTGCTCTTACCATGTGAAGATAAGACTTGGCTTTGGCTTGAGTGCCAATGACACTTTTCATTCCTTATATCAGAGCAACACAGGATCTGCATGACACCACGGATTATACTGTGGTGCTGCGAAACTAACTATTTAGCTACATGTATTTCTCAGTTCTCAACATGGGTGGCAGGTCAGTTAAAGGTCGCTGACGCAGAACTGGTCGCATTTCTTGACTTTAAGTCTGTTGTAACCTTTCTATCCCAGGACTTGATTGCAAAAATAATTTAGAACTAGTCTTCACTGCGTAGAAATACTAATTTAGGTCACAATCATCAACTGTTTGATTGGTTATCCTACAAACTACAAGTTGATTTTTGAAGTAGGTTAGTCACCTGCTGAAAACTCTTGCATTGTTTGTATTTGTTTAGCATTGTTGGTAGTGTTGGCAGATACTTTTAGTATGTGTCAGACGCAGAAATGCTGATGGGTCAGCTGAACTAGCATAATTCTGGTTGAAAACAGCATGATGCTAGCACTAACCAGCAAAAATCCATGATATTTTTTAGCAGGGTTTATTAAGATTAGTTTTACTACAGTGTAGAGCTGTCAGCCAATTAAAATATTTAACTGCAATTAATTGCATCAATGCCATAAGTTAATCGCAAATTAATTTAACTTATTTGTTTCACATGGCCTTAAATTAATACAATGTTGCATCTTGAAACTGCATAACAACAATATCAGGGACATAAGATCACACAGTAAAAAAAGAAACAGAACATTGTTTATAGTGATGCACCAAAACGAAAATTCTTCCCTGAAGCATAATGACATTCTTGGCGGATTAAGACTACATTCTTAATGCGTTACCTTCAATAGACATACTACAGGGTTATCTAATCCAGTGTATGAAGGGCCACTGTCCTGTAGACAGGATCTTATACCCTATTAAAAATATCTGAACCAGCTAATTATGGTCTTCAGAGTCACTGATCTGAAGCTGGCTAAAGTTAATCTCTACAGAACCTCATCTCACAGCAGCAGGTTTAGACTTCCCTGCAGCAATGGTGTAATTAGTGTACTTTCAGTTCACTATGCTTTATCTCAGATGCCCAGTCCTACCTTCCTCTTTAAGTTCAGCTCAGACCCTATAATCAAATGCAGCTAAATCAGATAAAAAAAAAGCTTTTCAGCAACACTTAACAATAAAAAAGGTGAATGGGAGCATGTACTGAAACTGAACTCGGAATAAATCTCCCAGAACATGATCGAGCATCCCTGCTTTATCTGATATTTTACCCTGTTTATCTGTTATGCCATTCCTTTCCCTTTTAAATCTAGGGTCTCCAGTCCTGGTTCTGAAGGATTGCCTTTCAAGCAGAGATTACTGTAGCTCTCCGTGCATAAATGAACACTACTGAAGCAGAGAATCAAACAATCCTTTATATATATATATATATATATATATATATATATATATATATATATATATATATATATATATATATATATATATATATATATATTTATTTATTTATTTTTTTTATTTTTTTTTATTTTTTTGAGAAGTGCACTTATTCAGTCCCATATTTCACAGCAATAATCAGTGCTCAGACTGTCTATACTTATGGCATATTCAGTTTCTAAAGTAGTGCACTCACATAATTCATTCAAGAGGACAACATTACCGGAATAACATATGGAATAGTGAATGATAGTATAGGGCACAGGTGTTAAACATGGGCAGCTGTGGCCTAGCGGTTATAAAGTTGTGATCGGAAGGTTGAAGGTTCGAGTTCCATCTCTGGCAGAAATTGTCAGTGGTGGGAGCGTAAAACCAACACTCTCACCCCCCTCAATACCACGGCTGAGGTGAGTCCCTTGACCAAGCCACTGATCCCCAGGGCCAGCAGCAATGGCTATGTGCGTGCACTTGAATGGGCTATCATGGAGCACAAATTCTAAGTATGGGCCACGATACCTGTCCAAAATCCTAATTTATTTACAAAATATTATTTATTACGTTTTCCTAGAGTGGCGCTCTCAGGAAGAGAGTACAAACCAGGAGATGGCCAGACTCGGTTCTGGAGGGCCCTTGTTCTGAGAGTTTGCTCCAAGGCTAATCATACACACCTGATTGGATCTTTCTAGTAATCTTGAAGACACTGATTAGCTTGTTCAGGACTGTTTGATTAGTGTTGGAGCACAACTTTGCAGAACATGGGCTCATCAGGGCCAAATTTGCCCATCCCCTTACATAAATTCAATAATTTTCCTGCTGAAAAATCCAGCCTTAACCAGCCTAGGATGGCTGGCTGGTTTTAGCTGGTCGACCAGCCTGGGTTTAGAGGGGTTTTGGCCACTTCCAGGCTGGTTTCCAGTCATTTCCAGCCTGGTCTTAGCTGGTCAGGCTGGAAAGTGTCCAGTTAAAACCATCTAAAACCAGCTTGACCATCCTGGTTTAAGCTGGACATAGCTGGTTTTGGCTGGGCTCCCAGCCTGGCTAAGCTGGTCAAGCTGGTTTTAGCTGGTCATCTACCAGCCTGTCCAGCTAAAACCAGGCTGGAAATGACTGGAGGTGGCCAAAACCCCTCTAAAACCAGGCTGGTCGACCAGCTAAAACCAGCCAACCATCCTAGGCTGGTTTAAGCTGGATTTTTCAGCAGGATTATGCTAAGCCAAGAGTGCTCCCTCCATACCTAGAGATTAGCTAAACGAATTTAATAATGACACAAGTCAATTGTGTAACCCTAAAGTAGGTGACTTATGAAATGAGCCTGTTTCCAAAAAAAGTGGAGTGTTACTTTGTATTCATAGCTGCTACATTAGCATTCAGAGGGATAGTATTTGCAGTTGCATTGTACATCCTCAATTAAATATGTCTGATCAGTTTGTATCTGACAAACTGCTGGAGTGTAAAGCATGTCGTTTTGCACATGCGTAGCTCTCATGTCATGTAACAGCTGTACTCTTTGTACAACTGTCAGTCCCGGCTGAGGTTGTTGTCCCCCTTTCTGTAGGTATTGTCTACAAGCCACTTGAATACAAGGAACATGATTTCAGCGAGGCTCCCAAGTTCACAGCCCCCCTCAAAGACAGAGCTGCCACTGTGGGCTACACCGCCAAACTACTGTGTGCAGTCCGAGGCAGTCCAAAGGTATGAATGATCTTTCATAGACAGTATCAGTATCAATTTATTTTGATGGTCCCTTTTGGACATTTAGTTGACGATAAGTTGCATTGCAATTTCATGCCAATTAAGGCCCTGTTTACACTAATGCGTTTTAGTTTTAAAATGCGTAAGTTTTGCTACGGTTACGCCAACCGTCCACACTACGCCGGAGTTCTCGAGCGCCGAAAAACGGAGCGTTTCGAAAACGCTGGAGAGGCCGTTTTCATTCTGAAACGCTGCTGCTCCGTCTCAGTGTGGATGATGGAAAACGGAGACATCTGAAAACGGAGGCAGGGCTGCAGACATTCGCCTCTTTGATTGGGGCTTTTCCTCAATATTAAGTAGCCTAACACGCACAGTTAAGTCCTGCACCCTCTCCTTGTAAGTTCAGACTTCGCAAGTTTGATCAAGGCTGCAGTCTCTTCTTCTCAGTTTGATATGGAAAACGGACTATACCGAGGACACAGGTAAATCTTCAAAAGGAACAGTGTACTTTATAACTTCATTCACATCACCCTGGCTACGTTGTTTCACTTTCTCAACACTAAAATGTAAACATGATTTAAGGAACTGCCTATTTTCATTTTAATATTAGCAACTTAACAGACAGCAGAAATGTTGAGGCGCCGTGCTGCATATATAAGCGTCATCTTCACTGTGTGGAGCCGATAACAACTGACTCCTTTCAATTTCGGTGAAAATACGAAACACACCCTATCTTTTGCTGAATATCAGTTTTAATAATCGATAATGGCCATTATAAAAGTATAACATACAATAAGTTTATACATTATAGGAAATAAAGGCAAGCGATCAGTCAATATACAGAATAGGCTACGTGGTAACATTAATCATTAACTTATCTTTGCACTCAGCCAAAACACGTTACCTGAGAACAAGTAATAGATTCCCATGACCAAAGTCAGGGAATATGTCGTTAGATAAAGACAACTAGATGAATGAAATATCCCGTTTAATAAATATAGTGAGATTAGATCCAGCGGGAGATGCTTGATGAGAAGTCCGACTAGTAGAGCTTTCATCTGGGTAGATGGGCTGCAGCGCTTGCCCCGAGAGTGTGTGTGTGTGTGGTCACGTGATGTGCGTTTTCAGCGTTTTGGTGTGGACGGAGAGCAGTTCAGAAATGCTGGGTAAAACGCGAGTGTGGACGTGGATCGTTTTCATTCTAAAATGCCATTTTAAAACTAAAACGCACTAGTGTAGACGGGGCCTAATACTCATTAGACTATTAGTAGTCTGTCTGCTTATTACCTGCTGATACTGCTCCACCAACACAGCACACATTCTCTGACTATAAGTAGCTTTGCAAGTATATGTCAAATTACACTAACCCTAACCCCAACCTTACAGTACAGTCTGCTACTATACAGAACTAGTTGGCATGTAGTTTTAATGTAACTGTCAATATACCATATGTTCTTCTTGCCCCTTCTACATTTTCTGCTGTAGACAATTAACCACTCATTATCTACTTGTTTGGATGCTAGAATTAGCTGATGCGTAGCTACAAATATACTTCCAAAAGAGTATCGTTGTAACTCAGCAGCAGCTGTCAATAGTCCAACGATGGTATCAGCATGTCCAAATGTCCTTGGATTCAAGCTCAATAAATAGCTTATGCCCATTGCTGCTGTCATAAAGTACAAAAAGCACCACGCTGTTGGCCGTTCTTGCTGACCACTGAAGCCAGCTGGTAAACAGTCATGTGGGGACTGTGTTAGCTTGTAATTCCCAAGGAGGGGGATGTAGACTCAAGTTTCGAGAACAGCTGAGATAGATGCAGAATCTTGGGTGAACGCAAATCCTGACAAGTTAGGCTTCTAAGACACCACGAAATTCTTGTTCATTACAGCGTGTCCGATGGGGCCTGCTGTCTATTTTGCGCTAACAAAAGTTCCAGAGATGTCTGGGGTGTCTTTAGCATGTTGGATGAAATTAAAAATGTAAAACTCAAATCAGCAATAGAACGTAATGAGTTTCAACACCCTAACAATAGCCTTCTCAAAAATAAAGCCTGGCTTATACTTCTGCGTCAAGCGATCGCCGTGACCCACGACGCATGCAACGCGCGTAGCTGTGCATTCATACTTCTGCACGCTGTTTCTGTTGCTCTGCAATAACACTTCCGAAACGCTAGTTGGCAGTGAGGTGTTTATCTTCCTCTGCGGGGAGTTTCTTTGGTGTTTTGTTCTTCTGAACACTTCCTTAATGTACAAGTGGCTCAAACCCCTCATTTTGAGGCAGGAACCAGCGGATGTGCTACAACTTTAACTATGAGGTAAACACAAAACAAAACTTTCCATCCAGAGCTCCTTCACGGGACTCCATACTTGTAAACACTCGCTCCATCAGGCTCACTCAGCTCTCGGTCCCGCCCACACTCGTCTGCGCTACATAGCCGACCAATCACAGAGCTTGCGCTACTCATCGTTGCGACGTGTAGTTGCATTTTTTGTAAGGTGGGCGTCAACTATGCAGACGGCGACAGCAAGGGCTATGGCTGTTTCTCAATTCCAAGAACGCAGAGAACGGACTTGCGTTCTTGTGGAGAGCGGTCTTGCCAGGTGTCCTCGGAAGAACAAACTCAGGAGACCGCGAGGGCAGAGAATGCGTCCTTTCCGAGAAATGGGATGCTGCGTTCTTCCTGATGGTCATGTGACCTTCACGCGTTTTAAATAGTAAATTATTTAAACATTACAGCATTCATACAACGATTTATTGTTTTCCCCCTCTTCAAAATATATACTTTGCATAAAAACATTATAAATATACTCTGCACAATATAAATAAAACAGATTTTAATACGAATCTCAGCAAACAAACAACCCTTAATGTGTTTATTCTTTTATTAGGATATCCATGTTAATGTTTACTTTCACCGTTTCATTTAAGGAAACTCCTGAGGTAAATAAGTGATATCTCTGAACTTTAATAATAAATCTAAATAAAATGCTGCGCTTCCCACCTCCAGTTGCAATGACTTCTGGGACTTCCAGAGCGAGTTCGCTGCTCAAGTCTGCAACAGTGCGTCCTCGATATCAACAACACATCCGGGAAGTTTCCTTCCAAGTTTTGAATATTGGAACTGAACTTAAGCAGCTGATGATGACGTTGCACCAGAACACGAGGACGCAAGACAGCTGAAGAACGCATATTGAGAAACAGCCAAAGTGTCTACGTGTAGGCTGCACCGTAGCATACGTGCGCGCTTGACGCAGAACTATAAATCAGCCTTAACGCTATAGTATTTGAAACAGAAGGTAACTGAGTTAAAAGGGTTAGAGTAGGCAGAAAGTCAATGAATTTTCCTAAAGTTATCTGCTCCCAAATATCAGATTGCCAGGCTGGACTACAATACATACTTTCATGCTGATTCCCAAGGTTTAAGGGTGTCTAGAACTTTTTGACAAAGTTTTCCTGCATTGTTGAGAAACTGAACAGTTCTATCAGTATCCACAGCAGTTAGCATGTCTACTGTATGCTTTCCTTTTGCCATTTTTAAGCATTAGAAAGGCCTTTCACATTGTGCATGTTTGATGGGTCCCATACACGTACTTGGTTAAAATACAGTACATATACACAAGAAACTTCCTGGGCGTTTGTGCACACAAGATCAAGTTGTTTTCACATTTACATGTGTAGTATCTAGCCACAGTTCCAGTGCAACCCAACTTAGTCCACCATCCTCTCAAGTTCACTGGAGTGAGCATGCTTCTGTACTAGACTAGAAAACCATGATCACATCACTATACGGTAGGCGTTCCTCCCAGATGGTTGTGTAGAAAAACCTGGGTCGGTAACAGTTAGTAACAGAACCATGCCAAGTTGTGCTTAAGAGAAAATGCACTTGGAACTGCTCTGAATATTTACCCAGTGGTGCTTAATTGTATTTGACTTCTTTAACAGAGGCGTATTGCCACAACATTCTAAAGCTAAAAGTAAATCCAAACTTCCCAATTTAGAAGAAAATCTTAAAACTAATGCATGTAAGACTTATATTTATATAATACCCTAACAGTATTTCACAAAGCATTTTAGTGCTAAATCGTAAATCTGTAAAACTAAACCACAAATCACCCTAAAATGACTTTTTGAATTGACTAAAATGAATTTTCAGCAATCTGCCTTATAAAGAAAACATTTTTTTTTAACTCTTTAATGGTCCAACTACAAAATACTGTCTAACATGTATACGCATACACATATATTAGGAATGCAGTTGTTGATCTAAAGTTTATTTTAAATTCTTAACTTGAATATTGGGCGTCACTGTGGCACAGTGGGGTAGCACAGCAAGAAGGTTGCTGGTTCGAGACCCAGCTCAGTCAGTTGGCATTTCTGTGTTGAGTTTGCATGTTCTTCTCGTGTTCACATGGGTTTCCTCCGGGTGCTCCGGTTTCCCCCACAGTCCAGAGACATGACGTGAATTGAATAAACTAAATTGGCTGTAGTGTATGTATGTGGGTGTTTCCCAGTTTTGGGTTGCAGCTGAAAGGGCATCCGCTGTGTAAAATATATGCTGGATAAGTTGGCAGTTCATTCCACTGTAGCGACCCCTGATTAATAAAGGAACAAAGTTCATTTAAAAGAAAATTAATATTTGAATACTGCAACATAATTTCTTTCTTGAAAGAGCTTCTATGAATAAATCTGGGGGATGGGGGAAACAACCCCATCCTTACTCTTAGCTTCTAAATTCTCTAATCATTCAACATTCATTCTAATCATCAACAGTCTGAAATATCACTTATTGTTATTACCAGTTTGTGAAATCTCAGAAGATCAGAACACAAAATTAGATGTTTGATTAGCAAGATTCCTGCTACAGTCTGTCTGACACTGCCATATTTTAAACAAAGAAAAGTTAGTGAAGAATGAAACTTAAAGTAGGTTCTTTATTAAAAAGACAAAAATGGTAAATAAATTGAAATTGACACGCTGCTACTGTTTCTCTCAAAAGCAGTTTCAGTCCTTGTTGGTTGGAATGTTGTTCTAATAAACCACTTTTGAAAGTGATAATGTCAGTGTGCCCATTAATATTTTAACCAAAAATTGGTATCCGCTGTGTTTAAAACCATAGCTAACATTATTAAAGCCTGTTAATGTTGTTTTCAGCTGGGCGGCTCAAATTTTATCACTTCCTCTAAAGGAAACTAACTTTTAAATTCCTTCAAATCAAACCAAATCAAAACTTCAAATCAAACACCTTAAAGTGAAAATGTTTTCAAATCAACATGTTAAACTCTTGAAGGACAATATTTGAATCTCTACCTTCTCTAATAGCATCTTTGCATTAGCCATTTCAAGAGTTCACACTTAGCTGATGATTGATAATAAAGCGTGTTTGGCATGCTGTCCCGGGAGAGAGCCCTGAGCTCAGAATATACTTGAGCCCGGGGCTCCCTCCCGTTTGAAGGGTGAGAGGAGAGTTTGAGCTCAGGTGGGTCTCAAGAACTCCCTTACTTCTGAACTGCTGAGATATATCTGGCTAGAGTTGCCTAAGGATGCTATTTTGAAATAGTCAATTTACTTGCGGTGTATGTCTTTGGATGATTGGAGGAAAACAGAGAAAAATAACACAAAACATGGGGAGAACATGCAAACTGCACAGAAACACCGACTTGCCCAGAGAGTGCAGAACCAGTAGCATTCTTGGTGTGAGGCGACAGTGCTACCCACTAGGCCACCGTGCCACCTTGAGAAGGGGAGGAGTAGGGGAGGAAAGGGGGATTCTACAAGACGAAGATGACTGGAGTAGAAAGCTCTGGTAGTTTATAGTGTGTCAGTATTCATCTGATTGGTGCAAATATACGGAGCTAATACGGTACTAATGGAGTTCAATCATAAGCACATGATCCTCTTGAAATTAGTTAAACCACTATCTATGAAATGTTGAAATCTGAAGCAATTTAGCATCTGATGGACTCCATCTGTGAAACCAAATGTATTAAAACCCAAAGGGGATTTACAGTATGATTATTATATATTTTTCTAGAAAGTTAGCCAAGAAACAGCAGGACAAAAGTTGGCATCATAAGGTTATAGAGCTATAACAGAATGCTAAAACACTTGACCTATGTAGTACAGTAACATGCCGCTCTGGCTCATGAACCTTGAATGGGCAGAAATTCAAAACTGGGACGTGTGACATATTATAAACGGACCGTGACACCTCTAAGTGTGTGTGAGGCATAAAATTTAATGAGGCTACAGGAGCGTTAGCACTGGAGTTGGATATAGCTTCGGTTACACCAGTTGACAGCATTACTGTGGATTAATAAATGCATCTTCAGTTGGTATCCTATGTATTAATTGCAGCTACCGTAATAAACTTCATTAATAAAGGATTCATTGGCGCGAGTGCGTCACGGCGCTTGTGCATGTGCAAGCCTCGCACCTTCATTGGAAACACAACAAACTTGTGCAAACTTGTGAATCTCCAGCGGTTGATCTTTCCTGCAGAGCCATGGTGGATTCACCTGATTTGCTGACAAATTGGTTGCGAATCCATACCTTGGGAGTTCGTGGGTCGTTCACTGGGCCTTTCCCCTTAGTAAAGAAACTTTCCAAAGACACCTACTTCTTAATCATTTTGCTGCTTTTGGGTTAAATTTGGGCGCTCAAGTGACCGAGATGTTAGCGAGAGATTATGGTCATTTTTCAAAATAAATGACTTTTCAAAATAAAAGATCGTTCAGGCTCAGATAACAAATAAATGGAAATAATAAATGATTTCTTGTGCAGCATGGTACCAATTGATTCAAGGACTTGTGGTTTAGGGCCACTGAGCTAGGGGATAGAATGATCTAAGGCAACATGATCATTATCCTAATTGTCCACTGCTAAGAAATTTTTAAAATATGACGCCACCCCCCACAGAATTCGCTGAGGCCCCCTTGTGGGCTAGGACCCCCCCCCCTGTTGGGAACCGCTGTTTTAGATGACCAAAATTTTGACACAAAAAGTTTTTTTTTTCAATCTGAAAGCTTCAATTACAAATTGACAATGGATTTTGTATCCCTACAATGCATCTAAGCTACCTTGTTGTCAGTCGAAATGACAATTGCATTAAAAAAAAAGTCAAAAATCAATTACAGAACAGTCTTGTAATAACTTTTTGACGTGTGTTTAAACGCCAACGTTAAATGTCAATTTGAAGTATTTTTGACATCAAAGTAAACAACAGACATAAAATCTATTAGCATCTTTCATGTTTTTGATGTCGTTTTGACAACAAGGACATCTAGGTTGCTAATATTATTCATGGCCTCACGTTTAAAACAGCTTACATTTTTGTATTCCGCAGCCCAAGATCGAGTGGCTGAAGAACCAGATGCTCCTAGGAGATGATCCCAAATTCAGGCAGATCAACAACCAAGGAGTGTGCTCTCTCGAAATCCGCAAACCATCCAGCTTTGACGGCGGCGTCTACACTTGCAGGGCCAAGAATGCTCTCGGAGAGGCTACAGTTGCCTGTAAGCTGGAGGTCAAACGTAAGTACAGGATCGTTTGCTCTTTGCCTGACACACTAATGCTACAAGGTGCTTTTCCAGCTGATTATAGAGACATTGATCCTTTAAGGTGTTTATCCAGGAGACGAATAGCAAGCAAACTTATTTTTTTCCTGCTGACTATGAATAATATGAGATGATTTTAAGCATGTATAAATGTGTGCAAGATGGGAACGATGATATGCTGAGGAACATTTGTGTTTCTCTTTCACCAGAGGTGACCATCCAAGAGGAAAAGGACAAGAAATAAGTGGATGTGCACAGGTAACAAACAGCTGAAATATTCAAATTAATTTTGAATTCAATATATAATTTATTTAATGATATATTAGTATTATTTATGAATACAAAATAAGGGTGATTATTATTGTTGTACACTGTAAAGTGTGTAGTCATTAGCATGCACTGTGCCTCTAATGTGTAAACACTGTCAGTCAGATATTTGACAGCGCTTTACCAACAGATAGAGAGAGGAAGAGGTTAAAACATTACCTGATGGATCGTTGGTAATATTTCCACAAGATGACTGTCGCAGTTTAGCAAAATTAATTCACGCCTCCTGAAGTGACCTGCAATACGCCATCGCCATTTGCAGTGCATTAAAACATTGTTTTCCAGCCGCAGCCTTGCTTCATTTTGGAAATTTATAGGTTGACTAAAGTGATGCATAACACCTATTTAGCATACTATGAGCAAAGATACAATCAGCCAGCACAGTCGTAGCTAGATTTTGCGTCTGCCAGTTTGTTTACTTGCATTGGTTCCATTGGCATTTCCTGCACGTGAATTCTGACCAATCGAAAAGCAGTTTAGGAAATACCTTCAATAACATCTGGCCGATGAGTGATGTGAATTTTGTCAGATGACTGCATTTTGGTTCTTTTCAACTGGTTCGAACCAAAGCAGTCAGTGTGGTGTGAAAACGAACCAAAGACGGCAGAAAATGCAACAATGTATCATTTGTTGCCCTTTGTCCGAACCAAATGAACCAAACTACAGATGTGAAAGCACCCTAAAATAAAATCTGACAAGTATCTTTTATATATATTCGGTTTAAAAATATGTGTAAGTAATATGAAATCTTCGCATATCTTTTGCAAGTTCATTATTTAAGATGTAGAACGCAGGGAACGTGGCTGCATAGAGAGACATTGAACACGCTGGTGAAGATTGTTGGTGTTTACAGCAGTGTTGACTGATAAATATGAATTTGTAGCTAAATTGTTAACGATGCCAAGCAGCATTTCCCATTGTTTGCATTTTTGTTTATGTCCTTGCTACAACAAACCATTAACGCTAGAACGTATGCATGTAACAGATCAATTTTAACAAATTAAAATACTTAGAGGTTGTGGCTCCTAATCCACAGCTTAGTCTATTATTGGCGGTGTGCTCCTGCTTTGAGGAGTTTATAGCCGAATCCAGCACTAAACTCGGAAAGATTCGGAAAGCTGTTCTTTGTCAAATGCTAGCTATATCTTTTTTTTTTTAATTCTCTGGAATAAAATTCAAATTAAATTGTAAGCACTTCTCTCTTTGTGTCGTGTACATTGGAAGCCCAAATACAGAAACGGAAAAGGCTCTGTGGAAATAGCAGTGTTTGGACAGCATTTTAGCTTTCTCTGCTTCTACATCACAGCACCTCTGGCTATGCCCCTTTGCTGCGTGGAGTGTATGTGCGTGGTAAACACACGCAAAGTGTTTATGATCTCACTAACCCAAATTTATTTTTTTGTATTCCCCAAACTTCATTCACTGTAGGCTATGCTAAGCTAACTTTGTAAAACCCAATTTACATTGAACTTTGAGCGTATTACATTCACACAGTTACATTACACATGAACTAAAGTTTAAAATATTAATTCGTACTGTGTCACCTCTTTAAGGTAACAGGTTAACTCACTTTAAGTACAGTCAACAAATCACTGTAAATACAACAAATTTACTTGTTTTTTAAAGTCAACGTATTGCTTTTGACTGTATTGTTTATGATCACACTGAAAAAAAAAAGCATTTGCCCTCAAACTAAATGCAGTTACACAGTGTAAAATAACTTGAATATCCCTGAAAAGCTGATGCCACAATTCTGCAGTACATGCACACCAAAAGCATGCATGTCAACTAGTAACCTTGTCTTTAAAGGCTCTGTAAATCCTGATGAATGCACACGATGCCTTCAGGAAGGTTTCATCATTTCACCACTCCGTGTCAAGTTTATGTACAGAAGCTACATCAGGTTTGAATTGCAGTTCAAATGTATAGCTTTAAAAAAAAAAAAAAAAGCAAAAAAAACTTCACACATTAAACCTGACCTTGTGATGTTGGTTGGGTGGGTTGCTTAGTTTGGTCTTTGGTATTTATTTAAATTTAAGCTTGACTCATTTGTGGCACACAGCTAGACCAAACATAAACGTCTAAACCCTTTTGGTTCAGTTGACTAAATGCAACCAGATGAGGGATCTCACATCATTGTAGACATCTGTTTGTACACTTTGTGCGTGTTCTATGAGTCTATGACGTGTGATGGCAACTGTTTTGCCGTTGTGAGACATCATACACAGGGGGTCTGCAAATCATCAAAACTCTCAGTGAGGAGTGTCTGTTAGTGGTTGTGTGCACTAAAAAAGAAACTGTGGCCAGGCAGAGAGCGGAAAACTCTGCCTCACTTATTTTCAGAAAGTGGCTGCACACTGCTGGACAACACCTCAAATTCACACGTCATGTTTGGTTTCCCAGCACTGAAAGAAGTGGGTTTGCTGAACAGTTAGACAGTTTTAAAACATATAAAGATAAAGGTTTGGAAAAATGTTTTTAAAATATGTGCATGCATTGTATTTTTATTTATTTATTTATTTTTTATAACCACTTCCAAATTGAACATTTCCAGCATGCCAAGTTTATAATTTCAAACGGAGAAATGTAAATATCGAAACAAGGATTTCCTGTTGGTTTTTCAGAGTAGAATGACTGCAGTGGCTGACAGTACCTGGAAACCATGCTTTATTTGACAACACAATCACACTTTAAACAGGAACTAATGACAAATAGTGCCAATTTCTTTAATCCTGTTAACTGGCATCTCTGTGGTAGATCTTTAAACTCACCAGCTCAACATACTGTATTTGTCCACAAACGTTCAAGTGTTAATAATGTGTTCAACTTCAATAATGGAGTTAGTTATACATTTGTTGCATAGCACTCAAATATGTACGTATGGCAAAATTATTAATATACACTCACCGACCACTTTATTAGGTACACCTTACAAGTACCGGATTGGACCCCCTTTTGCCTTCAGAACTGCCTTAATACCTCGTCGATTAGATTCAACAAGCTACGGAGAATATTCATCAGAAGTTTTGATCCATATTGACATGATAGCATCACAGATTTGCTGCAGATTTGTCGGCTGCACATCCATGATGCGAATTTCCTGTTTCAATCTCCAAAGATGCTCTATTGGATTGAGATCTGGTGACGGTGGAGGCCATTTGAGTGCAGTTGTAACCCCACCGGTCCTACGTCACCCAACCCGCTCCGAGCTGGTATAAAAAAACGGCGACCTTCCGCATGGGAGTCGGGTGCTCTACCAAGGAGGCTAAAGACCATGGCCTCAAGCGTCTGTCACTAGAAAACCTTTAGAGGTCAGAGGAGTGAGGTTTACCAACACAGCGCTTACTAGCTGGCCTCCGTTACACTCACCCCCCTAAACCTCACTCCCATCCGGGTCACGGCACCAATGTAACCCCACCGGTGCTGTGTAACCAACTCGCTCCGAGCTGGTCGAACCGGTGATCTTCCGCATGGGAGTCGAGTGCTCTACCAAGGAGGCTAAAGTCCATAGCCTGAAGAGGACCTTTAGAGGTCAGAGGAGTGAGGTTTACTTGCGCAGCACTTACTTCTCTGTATTCTCTGTAAACCCTAGAGATGATTGTGCATGAAAATCCCTGTAGATCAGAAGTTTTTGAAATACTTAGACCAGTCCGTCTGGCACCAACAAACATGCCACATTCAAAGTCACTTAAATCACCTTTCTTCCCCATTATGGTGCTTTTGTGTGGTGCTTTTTGGTGAAACTTGTGTTAACAAGCAGTTGGACAGGTGTACCTAATAAAGTGAGTGTGTAATCACAATTCTAGAATGAGCCATAGGAATATTTTAGTCACAAATCAGAAACAACTTAAGATACTCAAAATTGTTTTGTGTATTTGATGATGTATTTATTTTTTTGATTGGTGGCTATAAGATGTTACTGACTCATTCTAGAATTGTGAGTACATATTAATCATTTTGGCATGCATACATATTTGACACATTCAACAAATGCATTCCTGAATCTATTATTAAAGTAGAATAATGCAAAATGTTTAAATGTGATAGGGGACATTTGGTTTTGTTACTATTTTTTACTTTACTGATTGTTAAACTGTTACTTAAAGCACAAACAGAGTTCACAATAACAAAGTTGACATTTTCCAACATTTTGTGCTTTAGCTCAAGATGCTAACCTAAACCTGATTCCACAGGGTGTCTAAAAGACAATTGTATGCATTTTCATTACGCTACTGTGTTTAAAGAGTTAATTGTCACAACAATAGGGTTGATGTATAGTTATTCTATGCTTTATTCATATTTTATTTAACAACACAGTCACACTTTAAACCGTAATAGCTAATAAGAAATAGTGACTATTTCTTTAACCCTATTAAATGGCGTCTTTGTGGTAGATCTTTAAACTTACCAGCTCAACACATTTATCCACAGGCATTCAAGTGTTTGCAAAAGTGTGTGTCGGAGTGGTTGCTAAGATGTTACTATGACTCACTCTAGCATTGTGGGTACATATTAATCAGTTTAGCATAGACTACAAACAGTGCTTCCCACACATATAATTTGGTGGTATATATTTCAGATATTTGATGTTGACATTTGAATAATAGTATTTTCACAATCCTTTTGCACTTTCTTTTTGGTACCAAGAAAGCGAAACATTTGCGAACGACTGCTGGTTCAGTGTACGCAATTTTTCACTTACTCCAACAATCTTATGTGCTCTACAGAGACCCACAGAGACGTGTCTTTTTCGCCAAATTGCATCCGTCCGTTTTTTCTGAATCTCCTAAAATGTCTGGGATTCGGGCCTTACATTAGCTTTATAAAGTTGCCGTTATTCATATGTGTATTTCATTGAGAAACATAAAATGATTAATCATTTAATAAACGACTAGACTTTGCTATATACTCAGAGAGAACAAAATCACATCTAAAATGGCTGCAAAATACTTGTTAGAAATGGCTAATCAACTAATTTTGCTTATTTAAATAATCTACACTCACTTTTTATTCTTGTAATTATTATCATTTTTAGCAAGAATGTTAGATTTTTTTTCTGAGATTTATTTCTTATTTTCTGTATATTTGTTTAATGATGTTAAAATATTACATACTTTATACATATGTAAAATGCTTTGGCAATACTGTAAATATCAAGCCAATAAGGCAACTTTAGAGAGAGAGAGAGAGAGAGAGAGAGAGAGAGAGAGCAGTCTTTACCTGTCAGTGGGTGCACATGGCTCTTAATTAACACAAAAGAGAAATAGTGGATTTTTTATTTCAACAGCCTTTTTTAAAAATAACTTTAACCCATTAAAAAGTAAAGGTGCATAACATGTATGTGTCATAATAAAAATCTAGTTAAAAAACTTTTTTTTTTTTTTTTTTATGTCGCATGTAGTTGACCATTTATGTGCTGTGGGTGAATGCTCTGTTTCAGTCCGGCTACCACCACCAGTATATTTCAAACCTGTGGGAAGCACTGACATACACTGATTGACATGCAACAAATGTATAACTGAATCCATCAGTAAAGTAAAAATGTGATAGGGAACATTTAATTCTGTTACTTTTTAATTGTTAGTTGACGTTTTTACCATGTTGTGATTAAGCTCAAGATGCTAACGTCAAACCAGATACCACATGGCATGTACAAAACTTTTATTTAGATTTTTTGCCAAAAGTGGCCCAAATATGTTTTAAAAAACCTGGGCCACATTTGCCATATCTCCTCTGGGCCACATTAGGCTCGCAGCCGCAATAGCCAAAGCGTACAGTGGCAAATATCTGCCAAAAGTGGCCCACATATGTCTTAAGATACCTGGGCCACATTTGCACTTACATGTTTGAGCCACTTTAGGTTTAAAGCCAGATTACCCTTAAATGACTATGCCACTATTTTTCTAACTGTGGCCCACATTTGTCCTCTGTCATTTGGACCAAATTTACCATTTTCCTATTGTACAGGTGGGCCACTTCAGGCTCACATTCATTTTGTCTGGGACAAAGAAAAACCACCAGTCCTGCATAACTGCCTGATGTGGCCCACATTCATATGCCATCTGGGTTACTAAAGAAGTGATTTCAGGTATCATTCACAGGCATGACTCAAACAGTGTAATGCTCAATTCTTACGCTGCTAATTAATTAGCTTATTGCTGCACAGCAGTTTTTAATCTTGAGAATAGTATTAAATGTTATGCTGATTTCGAATGCCTTGTTTTTGCAGTTCTCTTGTTAAGGAGCAGCAGGACACGATGTGAAATAAAACTAAACAAAGGTGAGCAAAGCTACAGTTAGCCTGATTATCTCACAAAGCAGCTTCCTATAGATCATCTAAACACGATAATTCTCTGGTGTTATGCTGAATGCTACATAAAAACATAATAAAATACTTTTTGTTGGCTCATTTTACATTTAAAACTACATTAATATTATGCGTTATGTCTTAATTGTTGTATTACCAAACCTATTCACTGCATGTGTAGTTTAAAGCACCACTTTTTTCAGTAACCAACCTACAGAAAAATCCAGCTTAAACCAGCTTAGGCTGGTTTTAGCTGGTCGACCAGCCTGGTTTTAGAGGGGTTTTGGCCATTTCCAGGCTGGTTTCCAGCCATTTCCAGCCTGGTCTTAGCTGGTCAGGCTGGGAGTTGACCAGCTAAAACCAGCTTGACCAGCTTAGCCAGGCTGGGAGCCCAGCCAAAACCAGCTATGTCCAGCTTAAACCAGGCTGATCAAGCTGGTTTTAGCTGGATTTAGCTGGTCATTTTCCAGCCTGACCAGCTGAGACCAGGCTGGAAATGGCTGGAAACCCCTCTAAAACCAGGCTGGTCAACCAGCTAAAACCAGCCAACCAGCCTAGGCTGGTTTAAGCTGGATTTTTCAGCAGGGTATTCATTCAGCTGATTTCTGAGTCTTTGCAGGAGCACATTTAGGTTAGCTTAGCATAGCATCATTAAATCAGATTCGACCAGTAGCATCTCACTAAAAATAGTTGATAATTTTCCTGTTTAAAGCTTAATTGACTTCTGTAATTACATCACATATTAAGACTGACATATTAACACATATTAAGACTATTTTGCAGGTCAATATGACTAGGAAGTATATTGCCATGGCAAAATAATCTGGGAACTTTGTCCCATACCATGGCTGCAGCAGGTGCAAGAATATCTTTAGGTGCTGCGTAATAACATTGCGCCTGCTGCAGCCATTTTGAAGGAGATGTGAATGGTCTAATCTGATAGAATGATCTATGCTATGCTAAGCTAAGCTAAAAGTACTCATTCCAGAGCCGGAGATCAGGGATAAAACTTTTTTTTTTTTTATCCCTTAACTGTTACATCGGATACTTGTAAAATGAGCCTATTTTTGTATTTATTATTTTTAAATGTGGAGTGTTCTTTAGAAATGCATTCTGGGTAATGTGGTTTTCTGGTGTCTGACACAGTTACGTTTCTTCTTTCTCATGTAGATGTTTACAGTGGTGCTGGAGGATGAGCTGTTGTGTGCACAATAAGACAGTCTCAGCATTCTCAACAAAGACTCAACAAAACACATGAAACAAAGGATAGTTTTCTGTTTTTTCTAGAAAAGCTACAGCGCCATGTTAGTTATGGCCTAAAAATAGAATTTTTAGTTTTGTATTCCTTGCATGTATTAGTTGTCTGTTCCTGTTTCTTACTGATGAAATCTTTCACTGTCCTTGAGAATACAGTAAGCACACTGTTCTTGCAACAATACAAAATGTACAAAATTAGCATACTGTGCTTTTCATGTTTTAATTAGATATATTTTGCAGTAAACAAAAACAAAAATAGTCTTATTTTATGTGAAATTGTATGTAAAATCATATTTAAAATGTGCTTTTAAACAGGCCTTTGTGTTAAACAGATATTGTAGGCACTGGTCTGTTTGTAATAAACCAGCAAGATGGTTGAACTAATAGTCATGAAGGGTATATTTAAGTAGATGACATGTGGTCTTCACAGCCCATGTACAGGTTTTAAATAGATTTGTAAACAGCCTTTAACTGACGCCCTCACCAAATAAACCTCAGATAAAACCTGTTACTAACAACACTTATCAGCTGCTCTTGATGTTAAGGGATTTCAGATACATTCTGAAGTATTATTTACTCCCTAAATGATCTTGATCATAGCATAAATAAATATAAAACAACCAAGACATAGACTTAGCACACTTTGGCATGTGATAATTAATCTGGGGTTGCAACAGCAGAATGAACTGCCAACTCATCCAGCATATGTTTTACGCAGCGGATGCGCTTCCAGCTGCAACTCATCTCTGGGAAACATCCATACACACTCATTTACACCCATCTATGACTATGTCCATCCCTTCATGATGTCAGTTTACCCATCTCCTGATGGCTACTTCCAGCAGGAAAAAGTGCCATGTCATAACGTGCAAATCATCTCAGACCGGTTTCTTGAACATGACAATGAGTTCACTGTACTCAAATGGCCTCCACCGTCACCAGATCTCAATCCAATTGAGATTCACATCATGGAGCAGTGCAGTGCAGCCGACAAATCTGCAGCAACTGAGTGATGCTATCATGTCAACATGGATCAAAACCTCTGAGGAATATTTCCAGTACCTTGTTGAATGTATTCCACAAAGTATTAAGGCAGTTCTGAAGGCAAAAGAGTGTTCAACCCGGTACAAGTGTACCTAATAAAGTGGCCAGTGAGTATATATGAACAGAAATAGATTCCTGTTTGCCACATGTATAAATTAGATGTATCAAAAATCAGGTTATTAATAATAATCATTTTTGGGGATAAACATTAGAGAACAGCAATAATTATGACAGGAAAAAAAATCAAAGAAACATTTGTGTTACACCAGTCAAAAAAACAGTATAAAGTAGATTAGTCCCTTCTCCAACTACCCACGATCGGCACTCCACACTCACATGGACCTGGGTCTTTATTTGCGCCACGGACATCTCAACCTTAACACCTTGCACTTCCTATACCCCCTGCACTATATACAACTGAATTGTCTGGTTTTAGACCACAACAATTCATTAGTATGGTGTAGGGCAGGGCTGGCCAACCCTGTTCCTAGAGAGCCACCTTCCTGCAGATTTCAGTTGCTACCCATATCAAACACACCTGAACCAATTAATTAGGACCTGAACACCACATGATAATTACATGCAGGTGTGTTTGATATGGGTTGCAACTGAAATCTACAGAAAGGTGAATCTCCAGGAACAGGGTTGGTCATCCCTGGTGTAGGGCCTCCTTTTGCGGCCAATACAACATCAGTTGATTTTGGGAATGACAGATGCAAGTCTCGCACTGTTGCCAGAGGGATTTGGAGGCATTCTTCTTGTAGAATACTGGCCAGGAAAATATTTCCTGACGCACGAGTGATCAAAAGTTTGGCTATAGCAGCCCAGCCATGCATATTGACACTGTGGAGCTCCTGTTGAACAGTTTGGGTGGAAACAGGAGAGTTGAGGTGCACTTTTAATTCTGCAGTAAACAGAACCTGTGGTTTTATTTTGTTTGGATACAATCCAGGTTAGCACACATCCCTTTTATACAGCTTCCTTTTGCGCTCACAGTTGTTTCTGTGGTTCATCCTTCTTGGTGGTATGCGGACATTACCCTGGATATCGTGGCTCTTAAAACATTGCAAATATTGGCTGTCAGCCACAGTACCTTCCACTGCAAAAGGGGATTGCTTTCACTATCTGCAAGTGTTCCTTGCAAGTAATTCTGCCTCAACAGTTCCAGAAGGATAGGTCATCTCAACTTCTGGTTTCTTAAAAAACTTTTAAAACTCCTCTAAGGGTGCTTTCACATCTGTAGTTCGCTTCATTTGGTCTGGACCAAGGGTAATAAATGATACATTGTTGCATTTTTTGCCGTCTTTGGGTCGTTTTCACACCACACTGCTGGCTTTGGTCCGAACCAGTTGAAACAAACTAAAATGCAGTCATCTGACAAAATCCACATCTCTCATTGGCCAGATGTTGTTGAACATATTTCCTAAACTGCTTATTGATTGGTCAGAATTCACGTTCGGGAAAATGCCAGTGAACTCCCGCAGGTAAACAAAACCTTTTACTCTGGAGGGACGACTGCGCTGGCTGATTGTATCCCTGCTTTAGACAAACTATACATTACGAAAATGAAGCGCGGCCGCGGCTGGAAAACAGTGTTTAATGTATCGCTCATCACTTCAGGAGAAGAGGTGAATTAATTTAGCTAAACTGCGACATGGTCATCTTGAGTAAATATTACCAACGATCCATCAGGTAATGTTTTCCCCTCTCTCTCTCTCTCTATTAGTAAAGCGCTGTCAACAAATATTTTTCCTCCATATCCTATAATGGACAGGGCATTGGCCTACGGCAGCTGAATTAGTCCAAAATGCGCAGTACTTTTTGCGGTTGGACCTGTTTTAGTACGGATCATATTCAGACCACAAACGAACCGCTCCAGGGTTCGTTTGAAAGCATACCGAGACCACCTCTTCACGCAGGTCTCGGTACGCTTATTTGGTCCACTTTTGGTGCGCACTCGAGTACGATTGCTGCATTAACATCTGCCCAAACAAACCGTACCAAAGGGGAAGCGAACTCTAGTGCGATTCAACCGAACTAAATAAGGCAGGTGGGAAAGCACCCTTAGTTAGTTAGGTAGATAGATACTTTATTGATGCCAAAGATTATTCAGTAATCCAATAGCATAGCCTTCAAAAAATACACAAACAAACATACACACTAACTTGAGAGATAGCCGGCAGCTAACTCTCTGCAACTCTCACATGGTCGCCCACTGAAGCTAAGCAGGGCTGTGCCCGGTCAGTATTTGGATGGGAGACCACATGGGAAAGCTACGTTGCTGCCGGAAGTGGTGTTAGTGAGGCCAGCAGGGGGCACTCAACCTGCAGTCTGTGTGGGTCCTAATGCCCCAGTATAGTGATGGGGACTGGTCAGTCAGCGCCATCTTTTGGATGAAACGTTAAACCGAGGTCCCGACTCTCTGTGGTCATTAAAAATCCCAGGATGTCCTTCGAAAAAGAGTAGGGGTTTAACCCTGGCATCCTGGCCAAATCTACCCACTGGCCTCTGGCCATCATGGCCTCCTAACCATCCCCATATTCCAATTGGCTTCATTAATGTCTCCTCTCCACCAATCAGCTGGTGTGTGGTCTGGCGAAAAATGGCTGCCGTCGCGTCATCCAGGTTGATGCTGCACATTGGTGGTGGATGAGGAGATTCCCCCCAATGTGTGTAAAGTACTTTGAGTGCTCAGAAAAGCGCTATATAAATGTAAGGAATTATGTTGGCTTGAGAAAGCCAACATACTGTTATACTACTCTGTCCTTGAAAACAAACGTTTCTCCTCCTAGGCCGTTCATGCCACAAGGCCCAAATGTGGTCAAAATGTGCCTTCTACATTCAAGATTGTTGCTATATCTCCCCATGCTTATAAGACTTATTGTTTTTTTAATAAAAAATGTTAAATATTAAATTTTTATAATCCGGGCATATAGAAAAATTATACAAGCCCCAAATTTGGCCAAAAGCTGTATTTAGAAGCGTTAGATTTTGTTGATATATCTTTAAGGTTTATCAGACTTATAGTTTTCCAATAAATAATTTTTAAGCATTATTTTTCTCAAAATATGGCAAGCCATTTTTGACTTAAACTATATTTTTTACTGATATGGCAAGCCATTTTTGCATGTATCACTTTCACACTTATTAAGCATTGTATTTTCAAAAAAATACAACCATTTAAAAATAGCAATATCTCTACATCAGAAAATTGTAGGGACCTGGGCATTGGCTTGTTTAACTCATGCTAGCAAATGGGACTTTCTGTGTACTATGCATGGTAACAATGATAATGGAAGCCAGGTGCTAATAACGATTAGCTACATGCTATGAATGATTATCTAAATGCAATAACATATGCTAGAAATGCCTACTAAGTATTAGCATTTGATCAAACATGTACACGAGCATTGCCATTTAGCAACTGCTTAGCAACCACCTAACAATGCCATAATTGTTTTAGCAACTGCCTAGCAACCACTTAGCAACCAACGCCGTGCTTTCTGCCAACTGCCATTCCCAGTCCTAGCGCAGTCACGTTGCCTTTCTCAAGCCAAATTCAAAGTTTATCAATGAACTTTAGGTTCTAGTTATTATTATTATTCTTAGGCCTGGATTGATGGTAGAAGGACATCTGCCAGTACAACATTTGCCAGAGTAATTAGCAGTATACTCTGCTGTGGCGAAGTAAGTCAAAATGATTGAGTGTTCTCAGACCTTTACTGTACAAAACCAATGTTAACATTTTACTCAAACCCATACCTAATAAACCCCATTAATCCACGAAAACAGAATTATCAAGTTGTTTCCTATTAAATGTCACGGGGCTATCTTGCTCACACTTGCTTCATCTTCACATCTAAAACGAATGTTGTGTTTTTAAAATACCAAGCATTTTTGCAGCTATTACTGACATCACTTTGTTTTGCAGCCCTACCTTTTAGCATAATTGTTAAAGGCTCGGCTCACAGGATGTTGGTTCACCACATGTCAGATCAGAAGACTGGTCTAAAAATGACTTCCCACTTTTAACAGTTTGAATATAACAACTTCTGTGAGATATAATCAAGTTCTGGTTTATTTTCAAGCTGACATTATTTAGAATGTCACCCACTTTACTGAAAATGAAACAAAAACAGTTAAAAGGAAAGATAATTATACTTGAATGGGTTTAGAGTTTAGTTAGTTATTCTGACCATGTTTTTGGATTATCTGCATGTTCTTGTCCCTCTGTTTTGACCTTGCTTGGGGTTCTGGTGATGATACGGACAGCTGAGTTCTGGACTAACTTAAGCTTACAGAGGCATTTATGAGTAAGACCAAAGAGAAGGGTGTTGCAGGAACCTAAACGAGATGTGACAAGGCTATGGACTAGAACAGCAGTGGTATATGGGGTAAGAGAAAGGTGGAGTCGGTTAATGTTGCGAAGGTGGAAGTAAGCAGACCAGGCGATGTCATTGATGTGAGAATCAAAAGATAGGGTGCTATCAAGGATGACACCCAGACTAATAACCTGTTTAAAGGGATAAATGGAACAGTCATCAATAGAAAGAGAAAAGCTGTCAGTTTTAGAGAGTGTTGATTTGGTAGCAACAAGCAAAACCTCAGTTTTTGCAGTATTTAATTTGAGAAAGTCAATATTTGATTTCCGCTAAGCAGACTGATAGGGATGAAGGTGAAAAATAAGAAGAGGGTTTGGCAGAGAGATGGGTGTCATCCGCATAGCAATGAAATGCTATGTTTTATTTATGGAGATTATTACCAAGTGGAAGGAGTTAGATGATACTGTAAAAGGCAGGGGCCCTAGGACTGAGCCCTGGGGTATACCTGAAGAAACTGTAAAATGCTGAGAAGTGAATTATTTGAGTTGAATAAGCTGTGGCCTGAGAGATAAGATTTGAACCAGTCAAGTGGGATATTGGTGATGCCAAGAGAAGATAGTCTATTGATTAGGTGCTGTGACAAATAGTGTCAAAGGCCGCACTTAGGTCGAGGAGAATGAGAATAGATATTAGCCCAGAATCAGCTGCCGTAGGAAGGTCATTAGTGATTTTAATAAGGGCAGTTTACGTGCTGTGAAGTGGGCAGAAACCAGACTGGAACTGTTCATACAGGTTGTTCTGAGATATGTGGGTTTGGAGTTCTGTTGCTACAATTCTTTTGAGGATTTTGGAAATATATGTTAAATTAGAAATAGGTCGTAAATTATTACATTTAGTTGGGTCTGAACCAGGTTTTTTGAGTATTGAGCTGCAGTTTTGAAGGTCCTTGATACCTAAAAATCCATGTAGTTTATTTGTTGTCTTTATTTTAGATTAGGTCACAAAACTAGATGAAGTTGAGTTAGTAAAGCATTTCTTAATATACATACTGTAGTAACCATTACCATATGCCTGAATAATAAGACATATTAATGTTGATTTCAATCGTTTATTAATCATTTACTAACTTATTCTGAATGATCCTAAAACCCCTCAACTCCTCTTAAATACAAATTGTTTGTAAATAATGCGATTCTTTATTTAGTAATGAAAAACTAATCATTAACTAACTATGAAAGTACAATTATGAAGCACATTTTAAATATGTTTGTAAGTCAAGAATAGAGAATGTGTAACTGCAGTTATAAACTGCTTACTAACGCTTATTAATGTTGAGATAATGCTTAACAGATAATGAATTCACTATTTGCTAATGCTTATTAAATGATTTACAGTGTGTAGTTATTATAAAGTGTTACCGAGATATTGTATCTCAATGGGAATTTCCTGTTTGGATAAATAAATAAATAAATAAATAAATAAATAAATAAATAAATAAATAAATAAATAAATAAATAAATAAATAAAGAATGGAGCCTCAAAAGTACATTTTGCATTTAGGACATTTGAATCCAAAACTATCAATAAAACAAAGAAAAGGGAAGTTCAGATAACACAATGCCTTCATCAACATTTTTGCTACAATGTTGCACATAACCACACCCTCACAGCTTCAAACAGAAATCAAAACAGTACATAGAACAACACAGTCAGTAATATAATAGTATACTTTACTGTTGCTTTTTGTTTGCATTAAACACGCAGATCTACAAAATAAACTAAAAAACATTTTTGTGTTATAAAATTGCAAGCATGCTGTCTCTCTCACACACATAATTCATGAATAAAACACACAGGGTTCACTTAACATCCTTTACTTGCAAATTAGTGATTCCGAAAGATCAGTCAACCTGATCATTTAGTCAGCTTTGTATTCGAAATGGAAGACACGACGTCAGTATTTCCTGTCAGGTTAACATTAAAAGTGGTTTCAACAGGAAGCTTTACTTGTTGCAGAGAACACACGCAACAGCTTTGTTCAGTGAAGCGTGAGCTTTGACTGCAGCCACAAATGGAACATTTTATAATCGTCCTTTTGACAGGTAGGAGGATATCTGATATGGATTAATGATTATAAATACAAAGAAAATACATACAAATCGTTGGTGTCTACAATGTTACTATATCTTTGTTTTACATTTTAGCAACAGTCTATACGCAAGTGACTGCTCAAAATACAAGTAAGTTATTGTTATACTAAAGGTGGCTTCTGGTTGCTTCTGTGAACTTCTAGTGTCTATTTTGTCAATGAATAACGTGTTTAATTTAGTTGTGTATCCAGCTCAATGGTAACGCTTCACATTACGATGTCACTGATACACATTACTGCATAATGCTACTAATGCACAGATAATCCTGAATCCTGAATTGATGGAAAACTAAAACATTTGTTAATGAAAATGTTATATGAATAATCAATTAAGCAACCAATAATGTAGTATTTCCTAATAATGTATAGTGATGTGTTAATTACAATGGGTCGAATCCATGCAAGCAATTTCAGCTTTCACTTGTCTGCTTTAAGTAATCATTAGCTAATGCTTTGTATTTATTTTTATATCATGACTAACTAGTTCAAAATCCAGGTAACACTTTACAATAAGGTTCATTAGGTAATGCATTTACTAACATGAACTAATCATGAACAACACATGTACAGCATTTATTAATCATAATTGAACATTTACTAATGCATTATTAACATCCAAGTCCATGCTTGGTAACATTAGTTAATGCAGTCAACATGAACTCACAATGAACTACTGTATTTTCATTAACTAACATGAACAAATACAGTAGTAAATGTATTGTTCATTGTTTGTTCATCTTAGTAAATGCATTAATTAACATTAACTAATGAACCTTATTGTAAAGTGTGACCAAAATCCATAAGCACAATGGCACACTACTAAACAATGAATTGATTAATTAATCTATGAATCATGTAAAATGCTCATTTGATGCACTATTTATTCAGTTTTTCACACTGTCACACATTCATGTTTGACTATCTGTGCATTTTTTAAGTACAATATTAGTGCACTCGTAATGTAAAGAGTCACCAGCCCATCTAACCTAAAGATTGTTCATTTCCTAGACCCTCCACTTTCGATTTCCAAGCCCAGCATAAGTCGTGATCCTTCCCACACAGTGCTGTACAGCTCAGAGACGGTCACTCTGCACTGTCAGGTTTCTAATGGACCACCGGCTTTACAGTATGACTGGTACAAGGACTCGACTGATCTTAATCATCATGAGGGCAGCTTCAGTGCAGAAACGAGTGGAATCTATGAATGCAAGGCGAAAAAGGAATCTTCGGAGTCTGATAAAAGTGATACTTACACATTAGATCTGCAAGGTAAATGAAAATCATATATCATTTTGGTATTATTTTACAATAATAAATAATGCATGCGTGATTTCACTGTAGGCCAATATACCAGACATGTGTGCCAGGTTGTCTTAAGGATATCTTACTACATTTGAAAGATTGTAGCTCCAAAATATTTGTAACTTGTAAATTTTACAACCCGGGCTCATTGTGGAAACGTAGTCCCGCGGACGTTTCTGAAGACCGCGGAACACGTCCCGGAGGGTACGTACGGCTGCAGTTTTTGTTTTTGCGAATCCGCGAGAGCCCGCTGTTGTGCGCTTTTTCGCACCTTAGACGCCTCTCGCGAGTTCGGTTCGCGCCCACGCTGTTCTCGCGTGAACCCACCGGAGGCCGCTGTCCGACTGACTGGATGATTGACTGCGCAATCGGCCGACCCGCCCTCCTCCTTCCCCGAACCCAACCAATTTTACCGATCGACCCGCCCGCCCGCTTCCCTAAACCCGAGCAACAGTTTACAAAAGATGTCCAAAAAAATAAAAGCCCCGATTTTTTTTTTCTACCGTGTTTTTGGATTTCACCACGTTATCACCCTGTCACAAAACTTGTTCACTTAATTTTTGGGATTCGGTTTTTGTCTTACCTGATTGCTGGAACCGATCTTCCCCGGACTCGAAACCGGTCGCCGTGGTTGACTCCTCTCCGCATCTTGAGCCTGCCGACGTACACGGTGAGCTGAGTGAACAAACGGGTTGCAGCGGGGAAGCACTCCACAAGGAGGTAAGGCCAGCACGAAAGCGAACATCGTCACACCGCCCCGCAGCGTTTACTTGAAAAAAATAAACACGGCCGTACATACCCCCCAGGACGTATTCCACTGTCTCCAGAAACGTCCGCGGGACTACGTTTTCAGAATGAGCTTGGGTTGAAATTTCACGCTTTTAAGAGATGTTACTGTTTTTAGAGGTGAATGTAAACATCTGTGTCCGTTGCAAAGGCTTGCTTACAATATTTGCATAGGCTACTGGCCTTGGTGGCTACCTGCTATTAAACGCATCTTCGGTAATCTGATTGTAAGTGGTCATCCTAGATTCATTACTGTTTCCACCTGGTATTTTGAGAGGGGTCTGGATGCAGACCTGGTGCAGTGCAATCTGAGCTGCAGCCAATGCTTTTTAATGCTCTCACCTAACCCCACCCCTAAACCTACCCGTCACAATGACGTCACTCACTCTATTGAGTGCATTGTGTCTGAGATTGCATCGCTGAGTGATGCAATCCCAGCTTGCATCATAAAGGCTGCATCCAGATACTATTGGGTATTTTTATGTTCAGCTTTGTCTTTTGTGACCAATCGTCTTCAGATTTTACAACGTTTTCACAGCATGTAGCTGGTCTTTTTGACCACACAAGAACTTACAATATGAAAGTAATTCCTCAGGAAGTGATTAATAGTAGTTTTGTTGACCCTGTATACAACTTTCTTTAGTTATAATAATAATAACAACAACAGTAATTCCTTACATTTATATAGCGCTTTTGTGTACTCTCAAAGCACTTTTTCTTTTTTTTTTGGGTGTGTGTGTGTGGGGGGGGGGGGGGGGTTCCTCATCGACCACCAGTGTGCAGCATCCACCTGGATGACGCGACGGCAGCTATATTGCGCCAGCCTGCCAACCACACACCAGCTAATTAGTGCAGAGGAGACGGAGTGATGAAGCCAATTAAGATATATGGATGGTTAGGCAGCCAGTGGCCACATTTGGCCAGGGTGAGGGGGGTTAAACCCCTACTCTTTTTTTAAAGGACATCCTGGGATTTATAATGATCACTGAGAGTCAGGACATTTGTCATCCAAATGACAAATTAAGACAGCGCTGACTGAGCAGTATAGAGTCCCCATCAATATACTGGGGTGTTAGGACCCACACAAACTGCAGGTTGAGAGGCCCCTGCTAGTCTCTCTAACACCACAGTGTTAGTGTCATTCACTTTTAATTAGATTGAATTAGATTGGGGCGTCACAATGGCACAGTGAGTAGCACAATCGCCTTAGGTCACTGATCCAAGCCCCAGCTGGGTCAGTTGGCATTTCTGTGTGGGGTTTGCATGTTCTCCCCGTGTTCACGTGGGTTTCCTCTGGGTGCTCTGGGTTTTCCCCACAGTCCAAAGACATGCGCTTTAGGTAATATGAATAAGCTAATATAATAATAACCAACACAATGTGTTTGAAATTAAATGAACAAGATGTGCTTTAACCACAGACTGTGAGTTTTAATTTGAGGGTATTTACATCCAAATCAGGTGAACGCTGTAGGAATTACAACAGTTTTCATATATGCCTCCCACTTGTTAAGGGTCCAAAATTAATTGGAGAATTGACTTTTAAAGCTGTGGTCACACTGGGCTTTTCCTCCAGTATACTTCCATTCATACACACGCGAATACGTCAGACCGGAAACGCAAGGTCATGCTTAAAGTTTCCAGGTTGCTGCAGTGCAAAGTTCAAGCTTGGTGAACTCTGACCAGCGAAATCACAATCACGCAAGCTCAAACTGTAGTGTGTCCGCAGCTTAATCTGTAGTGACGACAATGAGCCAGCACTGGCAGTTTAAAAATGAGTTTCAGTCAGCCAAAGTGGCTAGTGTCTAACCTGTCACAACCGAAATCTACCTGCATTTGGCGGGTTGGCGGATGTTAAAGTAGAGCCCTGACTGTGAGGATTTGTAAGACATTTGCTGTCTAATCGAGGAACATCTTTCCTATTTTGCTGGTGTTTCTTGTAAGTACATGTGTTTTTTTTCACATGTGTTCATTTTAATTGCAGTGTGTTAAGCTTTATCAGCCACCTTTCTAATTACCTCAAAAGACAAATGTGTGACATATGTTAGTCTAAGGCTTATTTAAAAATTGCCAGCTTATTTCAAAGTTCTGAACTATACGTTTTTATTGCAGAGTAACTTCTTGTGTATGTACATTTCAAGACCATTTTGCTTTTCCATGTCCATGACTCTGTGTGGCTGTGTTGGATATTGTTTTTAAAATGTTTCTGTTTACCATATGTAGCCATCCCAACACCAACGCTGTCTAAACCAACATACACAGAAGTCTACACATCTGAAACGGTCAGTCTGAAGTGTGAGATTCAAGGCCGCACAGAGTCCTGGACTTATCAATGGTTAAAGAGTGGAGAGAAGCTACAAGAAACTACATCCCAATTAGTTATCCAGTCAGCAAAAACTGATCATTCTGGAGATTATAAATGCAAAGGAATTCTTCAAGGGAGAGTAGAGACTTCAGACAGTAATTCTGTTAAAGTTAACATTCACGGTAAGCATTCTACCTTATTAAAATCCTTAATTTTGTGTTATTAATTATTCAGATGTGACTAAAAACAACTATTTATTTATAAATATTTTAATTTTAATTATCTGTTTACCATATGTAGCCATCCCAACACCAACGCTGTCTAAACCAACAAACAAAGAAGTCTACACAACTGAAAAGGTCAGTCTGAAGTGTGAGATTCAAGGCCGCACAGAGTCCTGGACTTATCAATGGTTTAAAGGTGGAGAGAAGCTACAAGAAACTACATCCAAATTAGATATCCAGTCAGCAAAAACTGATCATTCTGGAGATTATAAATGCAAAGGAAATCTTCAAGGGAGAGTAGAAACTTCAGACAGTAATTCTGTTAGAGTTAACATTCACAGTAAGCATTCTACATTATATTAATCCTTAAATTGTGTTAACTATTAATTATTCAGATGTGACTAAAAACAACTATTCATTTATAAATATTCTAATTTTAATTATCTGTTTACCATATGTAGCCATCCCAACACCAATGCTGTCTAAACCAACATACACAGAACTCTACACAACTGAAAAGGTCAGACTGAAGTGTGAGATTCAAGGCAGCACAGAGCACTGGAATTATCAATGGTTTAAAGGTGGAGAGAAGCTACAAGAAACTACATCCCAATTAGATATCCAGTCGGCAAAAACTGATCATTCTGGAGATTATAAATGCAAAGGAAATCTTCAAGGGAGAGTAGAAACTTCAGACAGTAATTCTGTTAGAGTTAACATTAATGGTAAGCATTCTACCTTATTTAAATCTTAATTTTGTGTTGATAATTATTCAGATTTGATTAAAAACAATTATTAACTCATAAATATTCTAATTTTATTATTTCTTAACCATATGTAGCCATCCCAACACCAACGCTGTCTAAACCAACAAACACAGAAGTCTACACATCTGAAAAGGTCAGTCTGAAGTGTCAAATTCCAGGCCGCACAGAGTCCTGGACTTATCAATGGTTTAAAGGTGAAGAGAAGCTACAAGAAGCTAAATCACAATTAGATATCCGATCTGCAACAAAAGATGATTCTGGAGTTTATAAATGCAAAGGAATTCTTCAGGGGAGAGTAGAAACTCCAGAGAGTGATTCTGTTACAATCAACATTCATGGTAAGCTATAGCGCTCTACCTTTTATTTTAACCCTGTTAATTGTGTTGAGCTTAAAACAAAATGATACAGATGTGATGAAATGAAAATTCTAAAAATATAACCATGCTTAACGTATAAATTCTACAAATGTAGTGTCTGGGAATTACTTCTTTGTATGTACTGATTTAATTTGCAACCATCAAACAAGGATACACCCAGTTCCTTAACAGTGTTAAACGACTGATTAGATGAAAGATTGTAATAAACATGTATGTCTTTGGAAAAGAAAATGAATCTTTCAGTTCAAGGAATATTTAAAAGTTGTCAGCTTATTTACAACTGTGTCATGGACTTTGTAAAGAAAGGGTAGAAACTCCACTCAGTGATACTTAAAATTGACAGTCTTAGTAAGCTTAAGCACTCTGTAGCACACTGGTGCCAGCAATTGGCATATGAATTTATATTGCTTCAAATGTTCTTGATCAGAAAAACAAGAATTTCAACATGATTGGGTGGGATTTGCCACCATATTTTATTTATGGCACCTGTGTAACTTACTCAGTTGAAAGTCTTTACTGAATATAGTGCATCCAGAAAGTATTCACAGCGCTTTACTTTTTCCAATTTTTTTGTTACAGCCTTATTCCAAAATTGATTAAATTCATTTATTCATTCATTCATTTTCTTTTTCGGCTTAGTCCCTTTATTAATCTGGGGTTACCACAGCAGAATGAACCACCAACTTATCCAGCATATGCTGTAAGCTGCGGATGCCCTTCCAGCTGCAACCCATCTCTGGAAAAATAAATTAATTTATTTCTTCAAAATTCTATACACATATACCCCATAATGACAATGTTAAAACAACATTTGTTTGAAATTGTTGCAAATTTATTAAAAATAAAAAAATCTGAAAAATCACATGTACATAAGTATTCACAGCTCAGATCCATTCTGTTTCCTCTGATCATTCTTGAGATGTTTCAGCAGCAGTAAATTCAGTTGATTGGACATGATTTGAAAAGGCAAACACCTGTCTATAAGTTCCCAGAGTTGACAGTGCATGTCAAAGCTCAAACCAAGCATGAAGACAAAGGGATTGTCTGTAGATCTGCGAGACGGGATTGTCTCAAGGCACAAGGCTGGGGAAGGTTACAGAAAAAATTCTGCTGCTCTGAAAGTTCCAATGAGCACAGTGGCCTCCATCATCCGTAAGTGGAAGATGTTTATAACCACCAGGACTCTTGCTAGTGCTGGTCGGCCATCTAAGCTGAGTGATCAGGGGAGAATGGCCTTAGTCAGGGGGGGGGTGATCAATAACCCAATGGCCAGACTGTCTGAGCTCCAGCATTCTTCTGTGGAGAGAGGAGAACCCTACAGAAGGGCAACCATCTGTGCAGCCAAAAGATACAACCATAAGACTCTCAGACCATAAGATATAAAATTCTCTGGTCTGATGAGCCTAAAATTGAACTCTTTGGAGTGAATGCCAGGCATTACATTTAGAGAAAACCAGGCACCAGGGATGTCTTTCAGCAGCAGGAACTGGAAGACTAGTCAGGATAGAGCGAAATATGAATGCGGCAATGTACAGAGACATCCTGAATGAAAACTTTCTTCAGAGTGCTCTTGATCTCAGACTGGGGCGACGGTTCATTTTCCAGCAGCACAATGATCCAAAGCTCACCACCAAAGGTGCATCAACAAAGTATTAAGCAAAGGCTGTGAATACTTATGTAGATTAGATGATTCAACTTTATTGTCATTACACATGTACAAGTACAATGCAACAAAATGCAG
Organism: Danio rerio; assembly: GCF_052040795.2. Classification (NCBI taxonomy): domain Eukaryota; kingdom Metazoa; phylum Chordata; class Actinopteri; order Cypriniformes; family Danionidae; genus Danio; species Danio rerio. Next base: position 6,255,316 of record NC_141043.1, read on the forward strand.
TTTAGGTCTAACCAGCAGTGCAATAGCAGCAAGTGCAGGATACAGGAATAAGTTATAAAGTGCAGTTATAGAAAACTATGGTGATATTTACAGATGGGATGGATGTACTATGAACATTATATACAGGTTGGATAAGCTATGAACAGATTTACAATATATGAATATATGTGCAGGTTGCTATTAATAATCAGTAGTGTGCAGATAGATAAACATGATTACAAGTGTATATGTTACAATATATGAATATATGTACAGGGATAGATGAACATGATTACCAGTGTATATGTAACAATATATGAATATATGTGCAGGTTGCTATTAATATTAATATTAATAGCAATGTAATGTACATGTGATTTTTCAGTTTTTTATTATTATTATTTTTTTATGTGACAGTTTAAAATATCCCATTGTCCTTTAGGGGCATTGTGTGTAGAATTTTGAGGACATAAATGAATTTACTTCATTTTGTATTAAGGCTGTAACAAAAAAAAAAAATGTGGAAAAGTAAAGCGCTGTGAATACTTGATGCACTGTAAACTGCCAATGATTTGAATAAATGCTTAAAGTTACCTTTGGGCTTGCTTCAGCGCAACATCTGTGTTAGAAACAAATACAAGACACACATACACATGTTAGCAGTGTAATTTCTATGAATAACAGCTGGTGGCCCACTTGCAATACCATTACAGCCCACTAGGTGATCCACATCCCACATGTTGAGAACCATTAATCTAGACCAGGGGTGCCCAAACTCATTCCTGGAGGGCTGGTGTCCTGCAAAGTTTTAGCTCCAATTACAATTAGACACACTTGTAATAGCTAATCAGTCTCTAATGAGCACTGCCTCGCATGGTTCAGGATTGGTAGAGTTACGCATCGATGAATTGGCTCTTCAGTGTTTGAACTCTCAGTAATGATTAAATCACACTGAACTGAGCTAAACTGAACTGAACTGAACTTAAACACTAAAACCTGAACCACACTGTTGCAGCTACTATGACCATTTATGTGAAGCTGCTTTGACACAATCTACATTGTAAAAGCGCTATACAAATAAAGCTGAATTGAATTGAATTGAATAATAGAAACTTCATTAGTTGTGTAGAGTCAAGTTTAAGCTAAATTCTGCAGAATCCCAGCCCTCAAGGACCGAGTTTGCGCACCCTTAACCTAAGACATCAAGTCAGATAATGTCCAGTTCTGTAATATTGTTCCTCTGTTTATCTGTGCAGAACCACCTCAACCGAAATTGTCAATTGAGTCTGAATGGAAATCCTTTTACCAAACTGAAAAAGTGACTCTGAAGTGTTCAGTTGATGGAGATTCAAATGAATGGAGCTATGAATGGCTCAAAGATGCAACGCAGCTTCCTAAAGATAAAGACGATGTTTCTTTATCTGGTAAAACACTCACAATAAGCTCAGCAAAAGCGATTCATTCAGGATTCTACACCTGCAAAGGAATACATCAGACGAGAAAACCAGTGACTACGATAGAAAGTGAAAAACTGCAGCTTCAAGTTGCAGGCAAGTAAAGCTGATCAATCAATAATAAATTTAAAAAAACTGTACTTGCAAGCACTGTCATTTGGTCACTGACAAAGATATTGCATTGTCTTTCACGGGTCTATAGTGCTTCTTGTTGGTTTCCCATCTGCTCCAGCTTACAGTACCAGATATCATTAGCCACAATAATTCACTTTATTTCCTTTATCTCTAATTCTGCCACTGTAAATCTTAGGTGTGACACCAAAACCAAACATCAGAAAAAATCAATGGTTTAAGCCCTTCTACACCGGAGAAGAAATCCAGCTTGACTGTAGTATGGATGGTACTGGTTGGAAGTACAGCTGGCATAATGTCAAAGAATCAAAGCAAATGAACACAAATTCAGCCTTGACTATCGGCTCAGCATCAGTCTCTGACACCAGTGGATATCTCTGCAAAGCAAAGAGAGGAGACTTCTCAGTTAACAGTGAGACGTTAGATGTGGAAGTTCTACGTGAGTACTGTATTTTCACTGTTCATTTACTAAGTATGAAATGCCTCAGACAAGTTCCTTTAAAACTATCACTTGATGTAAGTTGCTTTGGAACAATCTGAATCTGTGTTATTGTAAATGACAGACTTAAGAGTGATAGATACCTTTTTATATTAATAATGAACAATAATCTATTAAGCTATGCATAACAACATGTAATTACATGACCGAATTAGGTTTATTCAGTAGCTCCTTGTTGTTCAGTTGCATGCACAGTGTTCTATGACTGAAATACATTTTTACTTGTAAATATTTTAGAAGTTATTTTTGTGTCAAGCAGTCATACCAATAAATGTTAACGAATCATCCTTTTTAGCTGGTTCTTTATTTTCCTGAACTGTCCAAAATGTCTCTGAATTTAGATTTATGCATCGTCTGAAAGCAGAATAAATATGCTTTCCATTGATGTACTGTATGGATTGTTTGGATAGGACAATATTTGAGATTTAGATGAGACAAAAATCTGAAAATCTTGAATCTGGCTTAAAAAAGCTCTAAATATGAGCATGTAATAATCAGGAATACAGTTGAAGTCAGAATTTTTAGCCCTTCTGTTAAATTTGAATTCTTTTACATTTTCTCCCAATTTCTGTTTAATGGAGACGTTTTTTTTTTTTTTTTGTCATTTCGTTCCATTTTTCCTGCAAACAAGTCCTAAGTGGGCAAACGTACCAGGTCTTTGTTGTCACATTTTGTTGCCTCAAAATGAGCCACAGATTCTCTATTGGAGACAGGTCGGGACTGCAGACAGGCCAGTAAAGTACCTGTATCCTCTTTCTCTGCAGCCAGAACTGTGTAATCTGTGCAGAATGTGGTTTTGCATTGTCTTGCTGAAATATGCATGGGCTTCCCTGGAAAAAATATTGTGCTCCAAAATCTCTATGTACTTTTCAACATTAATGGTGCCATCACAGAAGTGCAATTTCCCTTTGCCAAGGGCACTGACACAACCCCATACCATGACAGACTCTGGCTTTTGTACTTGTTGCTGGTAACAGTCTGGATGATCTTTTTCTTTTTTGGTCTGGAGCACATGGCATCCATTTTTCCCCACAAAATACTTGAAATACTGATTCATCTGACCACAGTACATGTTTTCACTGTTTGATGGTCAATCCCAGATGCCTCCAAGCCCAGCAAAGTCGACATCTTCTCTAGACACTGTTAACATAGGGCATCCTTATGGCACAGTACTGTTTTAACTGGCATTTGTGGATGTAATTGCCTATTGAGCTACATGATAAAGGTTTGCCAAAGTAGTGTTGAGCCCATAGAGTGATCAGGGGTGTCCAAACTCTGTCCTGGAGGGCCGGTGTCCTGCAGATCTTAGCTCCAACTTGCTTCAACACACCCGCAAGAGTGTTTCTAGACTGCCTAGTAAGAGCTTGATTAGCTAGGCCAGCTGTGTCTGATTGGGGTTGGAAGTAAACTATAGGACACTGACTTTCCAGGACCGAGTCTGGGCATCCCTGTTTTAGATGAATGAGGATTCTTGATGCAGTGCCGCCTAATGGATCAGATGTCATGGTTGTTTAGCTTAGGCTTGCATCCTTGTTCTTTACTCACTGAAATTTCTCTAGATTTCTTGAAACTTTTAATGATGTTATGCACTGTTGAAGGTGAAATATCCAAAGTTCTTCCTATCTTTCTTTGAGGAACATTACAATAATTGTCTTATGCATTTGTTGGCAAACTGGCGATCCTTGGCCCAGCTTTACTCCTAAAGGACTAGAGCTTTATTGGATGCAGCTTTTGTACCAAAGCATAATTACACCTGTTGTTTACACTAATAATTATCATCTGTTGACATCACCTGTTTTAAATCACTAAATTATTTAACTAATTCACCTGACTACTATCCCTAAATTGCTTCAGTCCCTACTTTTTTTTTGGAATGTGTTGCAGGTCTGAATGACAGAAAAGGATGTGTATTTGTAAATTAAATTAAGGTTGTAATTTAATAATGTCCTAATTTGAGACTGATGGAAAGCAGAATATTATAGGATGCCTTTTTGCACAGATATGTGTGTTTTATAGTGGACCTGAGAGTAAAAATCATTCAAAGTGTTTTGTGTTGTCAACTTTACAGTGTAGCCTCTGACAGGCATTTTCAGTTTAGAATTGTATTGCTGCGTATTATCCAGCAGAACTATTTTTAATCAATATCTAAACATCACTAAAAACAAAACCACCATTAGGGTAATATGTCAAGTTGGAAAGCCATCAGATTTTCACATCACTCCTAAACAACGTCATTACTCCAGTATTTAATACATCTTTTGGTTAACATAACCACTTGTTTAGTAACGCCTTCATTGCGCTCATATTTATTGCTGCTGTAGCTGATGATTACATCTGAAGAGCTGATTTTTTAACATTAGAATGTATTTAATAGAACTATTAATTTGCAGTGGCACAGTAGGTAGTGCTGTCACCTCACAGCAAGATGGTGACTGGTTCAAGCCTTGGCTGGGTCATTTGGTGTTTCTCCGCATTTGGTTTCCCCCACAGCCCAAACCCATGTGGTACAGGTGAATTGGGTAGGCTAAATTGTCTTTAGTGTATGGATGTTTCCCAGAGATGGGATTCAGCTGGTAGGGCATCCACTGCGTTGGCGGTTTATTCTGCTGTGGCGACCCCTGATTAATAAGCCGAAAAGAAATTGAATGAATGATTGAACTATTAAATGTTGGTTTTGCAATACACATTAAAAAATAACAGTAAAATATGATAATAATAATAATAATAATAATAATAATAATAATAATAATAATAGTAAATGTCATCTGTGAATGTCTTTGATGACATTCTGCAAATGCTTCTGAGTTCAGTTTTCACATTAGGATGGGTACTATCTCACCGTTCTTCTGTTTATCTTTGCAGAACCACCTCAGCCAAAACTGTCAATAGAGTCTGAATGGAAATCCTTTTACCAAACTGAAAAAGTCACTCTGAAGTGTTCAGTTGACAAAGATTCAGGTGAATGGGGCTATGAATGGCAGTATCCGAAGGAAGAAGACATTTCTTTATCTGGTAACACTCTTTCAATCAGCTCAGCAAACGTGAGTCATTCAGGAGTGTACAGCTGTGTAAGAAAACATCTGACGAGAAATTCAGTGACTGAAAGAAAAAGTGAAGAGTTGAAGCTTCATATTAATGGCAAGTACAGAAAATCTACTTTTGCATATGATATTCTGTGATATATAAGTAAATTGTGTGAAGTGTTCTTTAACAAAGATGTTGCATTTGCAATGGCTTGTGCCTTGTACTCAACCGATATATCGTCATGGTAGATATTACGTCTATTATTTGTCATTTTTCTAATATTGGAATAGTCTAATATGTTTTTATATTTGGCTGATGAGTTTGAGGTGAGAATTTAATTTTGATGCTGAGAGTGGGCAGCGTCTAAACACAATGTGCTCACATTCTCTCTTTTGCTTGCCGTCATCTTTCAGATATGTGTAATATGGATAGAAGTCTGTTTAAATAGTTATAATTATTATATAAATTCATAAAAATGTATACAAAAGTATTATAACCATTGCTTTTAATAGTAATAAAGGTGAACAATACTTTATCATTCCATAGTTTTTAAATATTCTGTGCTTTATGCATTTGCCCACTCTCATATTCATGTCATTTTTGTCATGTGCTGTATATAAAATAGGCGCTGAACAACTTTTGTTACTGTAATAAATACGCTGACAGAGATGGATCCATATGCAGTGCGTTTAATAAACAACTGCACAAAAAAAAAATAAAAGAAAATTACAGACCTGTCAGCTATTACTGATCTCACAGTGCACTCATAGCATGCCCAAATGTGGTGGCTCAGACAGTGAATTACTTTATTATACTGTAAATATACCATAAACATGCAAACAAAATGAACAGCATGCAATTTAATTTTAAACGACTGTGGTGGCTCATATTACTTTACAAATTGCATTAGTTTTACTAACAAAAACTTGGGCTAATGTTTGGTTATCATAATGTGTATATATATATATATATAGTTATATATTTTTATTTCTTTTTTTATGTTATAGGATAATGCAAACAAACATCCACGTTCAAATGATTTTAAAAGTAATTACGTTTTAATCGAATTCCAATTTCATTATAAAATAAATAAAAATGGCATCAAGGAAAACACAGTGGCTCAGTCGCCTCACAGCCAGAAGGTCATTGGTTTGAGTACCATCTAAGCCAGTTGGCATTTCTGTGTGGAGTTTGAATTCAATAGCCCAAATTGGCCGTCGTGTATGTGTGTGAATGAGTGTGTATGGATGTTTCCCAGTCCTGGGTTGCAGCTGAAAAAGCATCCACTGTGTAAAATATGTGCTGGGTAAGTTGGCGGTTCACTCCGCTGTGGCGATCCCTTATAAATAAAGGGACTCAGACGAAGAAAAATAAATGAACTAATGAAAATGTTGGCCATTGGTCACCCTGCTTTCAAAGATATTGGCATCACCCTTCAAAAACCCATATCGGTCGACCACTGCTTGCATCATATGGTTCATGTCAGTTTCCTATCTACTCCCGGGCTTTCAATGCCAAATATCATCAGCACAATAATTCACTTATTCTCAGGAAATATGCTGCAAATGCACATCAAAGGTTTATGCAATCTGAAAAGTACCTTTTAACTCTAATTCTGTCACTGTAAATCTTAGGTACGACACCAAAACTAAACATCATAAAACATCAGTGGTTCAAGCCCTTCTACACTGGGGAGAAAATCCAGCTTGACTGTAATATGACTGGTGTTGGTTGGAAGTACAGCTGGTATAAAGTCACAGATTCAAAGCAAATAAACACCAATTCCTTGGCTATCAGCTCAGCATCAGTCTCTGACACAAGTGGATATCTCTGCAAAGCAAAGAGAGGAGACTTCTCAGTGGACAGTGAGACGCTAGAAGTGCAAGTTCAAAGTGAGTCCACAATTTACTTCATGTTCATTTCTTTTTGTGGAATATTCTTTCCACTGTTTGTTCATTAACTTTCCAACATCTCATCCCAGGAAATGCATGAATTGATAAAATACGTCTACATGCCCAATAATTGTTTTAGAAGAGATTTCTGAATGTGCAAATGCAAAAGAAAAAGCTAAAAAATGAGATTATTTTTTTCCCTCATACTAAATGATTTTTTAAACAAGAAACAGTCAAGCCACACATCTAATAATCCTTTTTTATTCATTTGACTGCATTCAACTTAGGATTTTGGTTAATTTTCTGCTTTTTACCCTTTAGAGCGACCTGGACCACACATGCAGTCAGAATGGCCTGAAGCATATATTGGTGAAAAAATGTCTATGCAATGTTTGAATGTACCGTCTATGAATGAATTGGAAAACTGGAGCTTTAGGTGGTTCAAGGGTTCAAAGGAAATTGTATCCAATGATGGGACATACATAAAAGGAAACACTCTCACAATCTCAGTTCAGTCCAGTCATGGCGGGGAATATGAATGCCAAGCTAAGCTGAAGGATAGGCCGGTGGAAACTGCAAAAAGCAAAACACAACAGTTAACAGTTCATGGTAGGTGTTGTTAATGAAAAATCTGTTTGGGTAAATGCAGCAGCTCATGCCTAAAACACTATCTATTACACTGTGGGGGGAAATTATATTTTTAGCGTTGTTTCAAGCACAGTACATTTTGTAGAAAATGTTGTGTGATTTATTATTTTATCCTTATGTTAAATGTGCAGTAGGTGATCTGCTACAATGTCTATTAGCATAAATCTCTGAAACACTGTCCCTCCAACGTAATCTCAAGGCAATTCGTAACTTTTTGGTTTAGTGGCTTGTTCGTATAAATTTGTACGATCTAACTCGTACAATTTACTACCTTTTGCTCATCAGCCAATGACGGCTGGAGTTAGGGGTGGGGTTGGGTGCCACACCTCCTTTTTAAAATCGTACATTTTTGCACGACTGAAGTTGTACGAATTCATACGAATTAGCCACTAAACTGACAAAACGTAAAATACTTACGTTTCCTCGTGAGATCAGGCTGGTCCCTCCCCTGCCATCCAAAGCCACACCTCCTGAAAACATGAGTGCGCGCACCTTAAAGATGACAGCAGAACCCTCTCTCATGTTTTAAGCGAAGGCTAGAGTTTGGCCGGCGGCGTGCAGGAATTACACTCATTATTACACTAATTTCTAAGCCATAACGTTACTTACATGCTATTTCTCTTCATTTTAACGATACTTCTCCTCAACTGCCTTCCTCCCCTTTCCACGGTTCACTTTCACTGTCTTTCGCGACTCCCCAACCCTCTTCACTTTCATCCGCAACACCCCTGCTATGTTTACTTTCGTCCGCGACACCCCTCCGCCATCCACCGCACCAACCACCAATCTATCTCCCCACCCCCGCTCTCCACTTTCGTGCGCGACACCTCTCCATCCTTGGGTAACTTGCCGGATCTGTTACCCCGATCTGTTCTGGGACCTCGCTAATAACAACCCAATCTACATCAGCTCTGCTTGACACTAATAGTTATAAAACAGAACTTTACCTGTCTAAGAGAAATACTTCAGCCATGGTATCATCCTTTCTCCAGCGTGCAAAAGTAACTCCAATATTGATTCAGGATTTTAAAAAGTTTAAATTCAGCATGTTTTTGACCGCTCGCTCTCTCTCTCTCTCTCTCATGAACGCGCAGCATGTGTATGCACAAATGGCAGAGCTGCATACAGTGCGCAGTAGCTCAAATCTGCATTTGCTGACAGTTTGAGCTACGTATCAGAATTACGGAAGATGTCGGCCCGACAATATTTTTATTAGATGAACATGTTTTAGTCGTATGCCTTACCCAGAATATAAAAATACATAAAAATACAAAAATAATAGTGTTACGTCCCAGGACGTATTTGTTTCTGTTTTGTATTTTCTTTCTCTCTTTCTCTGCTACACCCTAATAGGTGATGATGAACATCACCTGCTGCCACTAATGACCCATTCAGTGATTGGAGGACGAGTAGAGTCGTGGGCATTTAAGCAGCTTGTCTCCAATGGAACAGTGTGTTTTTGTGTGTGTGTGGAGGCTCTTTTGTGAGACTTTAAAAATATGCTTTGTTTAATCCTTTAAGCATTATTTGTTGATTAGGAGCTTTAATTTGTTTACGTTCTGTTGATGCTGTTGACCATCTCATACAGCCTTTGTTTCAACCTCTTTTTGATTGTAAGTTTATGTTTTCAATACTACTTTGTTAAACACTCATTACTTTGTTAATCAGGGAATGGGTTAGTAGAGAGGGGGTGCCATTTTCCTTTTTGTAACAATTATCTCCTGTTTATGTTAGTAAGGGAGTGAGTATTTTTGATGTATTTTCCTTTTCCTTTTTTTTAATAGATTTAGTTCTTCCCTTTCTCCCGGTTAGAGAATTTTTGTTTGTTGTTTTGGCTTGAACCCCCTCTTTTTTTTTTTTTCTTTTTTTTTTTTGGAACCCTCCCTTAATCCTTTAATATGTTTTGTTAATCTTCATTCAGGTTGTATTATTTCTTTTGTTTAGCCCTTTGAGAAGTGTCTCATAGGACCTCAATGCTGACACATACACACAAAACTCCATTAACATTCTGTTGCGTACCTGTGTCCCCCTAGACAGAGTTGAAGGGAACGTAACAATAGCAAAAAACAAAAATTTCAGTTGTATTTTATATATATATATATATATATATATATATATATATATATATATATATATATATATATATATATATATATATATATATATATATTTATTTATTTATTTATTTATTTATTTATTTATTTTTTCTCTTTGAATAATGCTTTTAAAGAGAATCCAGAGAGATGGCTAAGAAATTTACTTCATTAAGAACAATTGAAAAAGTAAAATATTTCCTTTCTCTAAGCTCTTTCAGTTCCTGAGCTGGATTCGAAAACAGACGTGAATGATATCATGATGGGTAAAATGACCCTCAAGTGTGAGATCTCAGATGGCAGAGAGTGGAACTACACCTGGTATGAGAATGAAAAGATGCTCAATGTCTCAGAATCAGCAACACTTACGGTGACAGGAAACGAAGAAACAATTAAAAGTGAGTTCAAATGCAAAGGAGTAAGGACGGAGAGACCACTGTTCTCTGCTGAAAGTAATGGCTTTGTGGCCAATAATTTAAGTAAGTAATGGGAATATTTGCTTTGTATATTTATTATTGTCAATGATCTTTCATACAGCGTATAGTAATGAATTATTTGTGTAAAAAGCCATAAGAATGAATCAATCAAAAGAATCATAAAAAATGTAATTTATGCTTGAAAAAAAAACAACAAAAAAACTAAAACCTTAAAATGTGTTTAAGCCTAAATTCAGCCAATTAGGCTGTGTTTAGATGAATTGAAGGAAATTTTTAAAAGACTTTAGTAATTTTTCAATGTATTGATTGTGAGCTTGTGTGAAAGTGTGCCTATTTTAAAAAATGTTTAAAGGAAACGTTTATTTAACAGCATACTGTAGGTAAATCTAATTGTATGCCTTTCTCTCATTAATACAGTACTCAAGAGACAAATACTGCTGGCCATCTCTGGATGTCTTGTCTGCTGTATTTTAATCCTGATCATTGGATGCATTGCTCTGAAATTTATGCGTAAACCAGGTACAAATAAAAAAATAACACATTTCCTTCTGAATTTAGGCTTATTAAAAGGATAATTCACAGCCAAAAATGATAGTTTGCTGTTAAATTACTCAGCCTTCTGTCCAGGGGTGGATTGGCCATGTGGCAAGGTTTTTAATTTTTATTTCTTTTCCTAATATGTATTGTTTTTACATGCAGGCAGCTTTTATCTCTTGTGGGATGTGAATATTATAATGATTATGATGATGATGATAATAATAATAATTCATTTTCTTGTCGGCTTAGTCCCTATATTAATCTGGGGTCACCACAGCGGAATGAACTGCCAACTTATCTAGCACATTTTTACGCAGCGGATGCCCTTCCAGCCGCAACCCACCTCTGGGAAACATCCACAAACCCTCATTCACACACACTCATACACTACGGACAATTTAGTCTACCCAATTCACCTGTACTGCATGTCTTTGGGCTGTGGGGGAAACCGGAGCACCCGGAGGAAACCCACGCGAAGGCAGGGAGAACATGCGGTACATCAAACACACCTGAACCAATTAATTTGGATCTGAACACCACGTGATAATTACAGGCAGGTGTGATTGATATGGGTTGCAACTGAAATCTGCAGGAAGGTGGCTCTCCGGGAACAGGGTTGGCCACCCCTGATCTACAACTTATCTGAATTCCCAATTAGAAAAACACTACAAATTATAAAATACTATTTATGAAAATACTTACATACAAGACAAATCCAAATGCCCAACACAAAGGAGTAGCGATCCAGAACAGTTCATCTCAGTCACATATAATGTCTTCGACACCGCCTGTAGTCTCATTATGGAACTTGATGACAACCGTCCTTTTAAAGAAGCGTAACCGAATGAAAAAATCAAGAGTGTGCTGTAACTGCTGTGTTTTATGTCGTAGAATAAAACGTGAAGTATCTTGAGTTTGTGGAAGCCACAAACCTTAAGTGATTTAACTGAAATCCCATTGAAAAAAAACATAGACTTTGGGACGAGGGAACCGAAACTGCTAAAACGCTAACTTGCTTCCGGGTTTTTGTGTACAAATCATTGATGTTCCTCCACTCTATATATGACATTTTCTGTCCACACATACAGTGGTATAAAAAAAGTGTTTCTCCTCTGTGATTTTTTACATTTTTCTTTAACGTTTCAGATCATCTAACAAATAAAAAGTGTTAGTCAAGGATACCACAAGTAAAAACACCATGTTGTTTTGAAATGAAGGTTTTTATTATTAATAAAAACAAAATACAAAACTTCATAGCCCTGTGTGAAAAAAAAAGAGTATGCCTCCTATTAACTGGTTGGGTAACCCTCTTAAATGTGAGACTCTTCTGTGCTTTCGCTTTGTTTAGGCATGAAAACACTTTAAAAATAAGTATAAAAATGGTGGGATTCCCTTTCCTTTTTATTACAGATGTCGTCTCCCCTTCATTTGTAATCCTCAAAACAGTCACATAGCACTTCATGACTGTCAGTTGATGCGCTCCATAGTGATAAATAGACGCTGCGTCCCAAACTGATTCTGTACACGCGATTTGAAGCGGAGGGAAAGCCTGTTTTTTTTTTTTTTACGTGTTTGAACAGACATATACACATAATTATTAATAATAACATCTAAAGATGTCAATCTTGTTTTTGTTTTGTTTTTTAAACACAACTAATTTTGTTCTAAATGAGCGTTAATAATGATGTATGCATTTGTAAAGTGACACATCTATTATTTAATGTAATCAAACAAAAAAATCTAACTAAATAAGAGATTAATTTATTGCTCTTTAATCAGAATATGTAAGTTATACAGCGAAGAAACGGCTAATGAGATTTGAAAACTTGATTCCATTTCATTATAATATTAGTTTTAATAAGCTAAACTGTTTGTTAATGTATTTGCTGCTAATGTATACTATTTATTGTTTTCTTTTGTAAATAATAATAATAATAATAATAATAATAATAATATCATAATAATAATGCATATTATTGACCATTTAACTGTTTGTTTACAATGAAACAGCTCCAAATTAGTAATTCGGGGGTGACCCCTTATTATGGTGGGAATATCCCTTATTTTCACATCCCAATGTTGACAGGTATGGCAAAACATGTCTTTTTCACCAAAGGCAGATACTGATAAGATCAGAGCCTGGTGTGTGGACTTTGAGGGTTTTACGATGTGGTCACATGTTGATTGGTCAGTTTAAATGTCTTAGTATTTGGGCTTTGGTCACATGGTCAAGAAAGATACAGAATATATATGTTAAACTTGGCTCTGTCTCTTTTCCCGCTTTGCTCCTCTCCTGCTCTGGAGTCTATTTTCTCCGACTCTACTGTTATCAGGCTTTCTTTAAAGGCATACTTACTCTCTTTGTCTCTCTTTCCCTCCCCTTGTCTCTCCTTCTCACTTTGGTAACTTTGTTTTACATTTAAGCTGGGTACAATTATTATCACATGTTTTAATCATTTTATATTTTATCATTTTATACAGTTATTTATAACTAATTCAGTTGTAACCATAAATAAATATTGTCATTAAATCAGGTCATTTTCAAGTATTTGTAAATTATTTTTGATGTAACATCAACACTTAATTGCTCCATATTGCAATACAATGCAATCACACAATAGCAATGCTCTCCCACAGCTATTATTACTGCCCTTATTTCAGTTTTTGGTATAAGATTGCAGAAGGATGGTTTGACTAGAAATGTACAGTTTTTTACCATCATACAGATAACTTTTAGTCATTTGGCAAAAAAAAAAAAAAAACATTCTTACACATGCTAACTAAACTGCTCTATAATGAACGAACAGAACCCTCAAACTCCGGCACAACAGATTTTGTGAGGGTACAAAAAAGATGTGGCTCACACTAGCCCGGCAGTTATACAACTTCTGTTTCATCAAGAGGGTATTCATTTTGTTTTGTCTGTTTCTGTTTCTTATTTTTTGTTTTGTTTGTTAGCCAAAATGTAAACATGACTGCATTTGACACATTAAACGTGTTTTTTAATTACATTTTAATAACACTTTGCATGTTGTTTTTCTTTGTCTTTTCTTCTTTTCAGTAGAGAAAAAAGATCCCACAGAAAATGACTTGTTTTTCAAAATGACAGACTCCAATATCCGTAAGTCTTACTCACTTTCTCTCTCTCTCTCTCTCTCTCTCTCTCTCTCTCTCTCTCTCAACTGTATCTGTGTGTGTGTACTAATTGAATGTCTACCAATAGAGTTTAAGAATGTAAATGACACAAACTGGGGGAACTTATTTGTGTAAATGAGTCCCATTTAATGCATTTACACACATTTAGTGACCAGGTGAAATTTGTTGCTAGGTGCTTTTTGAAAAAAAGAAAAAAAAAAAAAAGCTGCTAGGGTAGTATGAAAAGTTGCTTAATCTAGCAACAAAATTGCTAAGTTGTCAAAACTGTGTGTATGTGTACGTGTGTGTGTGTGTGTGTGTGTGTGTGTGTGTGTGTGTGTGTGTGTGTGTGTGTGTGTGTAAAATGTCTCAACATTTACATTTATGTGACTCTTTCTCTGCAGAAACAGCTACACCCTTAAAGGAGTACATGGACAACACAGCAATAGAGATTGCAGGTATGTTCCTATCACTGTGTTTGACTGACAACGTTATAAAAGGAACACCAATACAGTATACTTTGTAATAAAAAGATGTGTAAAGGACATCTGGAATGTCGCATAAATTAGATTAGTAATAAAATGATGATTCTGTGATTTTAAAATAAAAATAAATCACCACAGTGTCTTTGTTGTTATTCAGAATGTAAAGAAATAGAAGAACTGCTCACTAATGGTGCAGTCACTCAAGAGGGCGATGCGATTAAAGGTAAGAGATCGTACAAACATCTGTCAAATCATTTTAAATATGAAACTAAATATTTCATCGTACTGTATTACACTGTAGAAAAAGATTGTAAATGAGCAGTGTTCCATATTTTGTGATATCTGTTTTTTATTCAGTTTATTTATGCTTTTGAATTCTATTATGGGACCTTGATCTTTCTTCCAGCAACTTTTAACCTTGAAAAGTTAGAAAAAGTGACTTTTATTAACATTTTGAATAGTCAAAAGCGATCTATTGTCTGTGTTGGTGATGTATATTATGATACAAAACATTGTAATACAATTTTACAAACTAATTTCTCTATATACTATTTCCTATATTATATTGTTTCAAACTACTAAGATGTCAACAAAAGTGTACAGTTTGTTAAAATGTAGTTGAATTTTTAATCGCAAAAGTCTGCAAAGCATTGATCAAAGTACCATAATCAAATTCAAAACAATGAGTACACATAAAACACTTGTGAATCACAAGTACAGTAGCTGTTACCGTACAGATATTTTTTTTTACAGTGTACAAAACTGTACTTTACTCTTTAAGAAAAGAAGCAGTTTTGATTCCCTAATGAGCCTTTTAAATCAACATTTGTGATCTTGAATCACAAAACCATTTATAAGTTTGAAAACTGGGATTTATGCATTTATGAATAAATATGTTGTTTTCGTTGTGCATGTTGCCCATGGGGTGTATTTTTTAGAACACACATCTCTTTTCATTGTTGTGTGGATGATGTTCAAATCTATCTACACAGAGTCTCAGTCCAGTCTTTACTCAGTTGTTTTAGAAACTTAAGGAATGGTTAGATCAGATTTTTTTTATGTTTTAATGAGAAAAAGACAAAAGCTGTTGTGTTTGGACATCCTGGGTATTTTTGTGCACGCATTGGTGTTCATGGCTTCATGTTTGACCAATTACCAAGAACTTTGCTGTTGTTTTTTGATAACAATTTGCTAAACAGTTCATTCATTTTTTTATTCATTTTCTTTTCGGCTAAGTCCTTTTATTAATCTGGGGTCACCACAGCGGAATGAACCGCCAACTTATCCAACATCTGTTTTACACAGCGGATGCCCTTCCAGCTGCAACACATCACTGGGAAATACCCAAAACTCTCATTCACACTCATACACTACAAACAATTTTTTAGCCTACCTAATTCACCTGTACTGCATGTCTTTGGAATTGTGGGGGAAACCGGAGCACCCGGAGGAAACCCACGCAAACACAGGGAGAACATGCACACAAAAATGCCAACTGACCCAGCCGAGGCTCGAACCAGCGACATTTTTGCTGTGAGGCAACAGCACTACCTACCACGCCACCATGTCACCCCCTAAACAGATCAGTGCTACACTGTTAACCCTTACTGTAGATTATGCAGTAAATAACTGTAAAATAGCCAGTGTTTAGCTGTAATGAAAGAAAACAGTATTTTACTGTAAAAGAAGCAGGATTTGTATGAAATTCTGTAGTGCAAAGAATAAATCACAGTAATTTACTCTATGTATCCATTACAGATATTTACTGTCATAATAAATGGTAAATTACTGATCAACCATTACTGCCCCATCTACTCTGATGCTTTATGTTGCTATTTATATTTATTATATAATTTTATATATATTTACTGTTCAGTTTTGATATGTGAATGGTCAGTATTGAGGGGAGAGTGGGACATTGCATTGATGATAAGCTGAATTTCACTGCAGCCATGTGTTTTCTTTGGTTTCTTTTATGTTTTAACATTGAGTATCAGGAGTCAACCAATGCCACAGAGATCATTAAAAGCTAAGCATATATGGATGAAATGCATTTAAAGGCAAAAATATTCACACAGAGCAAAGAAACTGTCATAATAATTCTTATAACTTTGTTTACGTTTCTATAATTAGTCTAATTTGCCTAATTTAACCTATAGTTCAGCTTTTAACTTGCACTTTCAACTGAATATTAGTATTTTGCTAAATGACTAGTAAAAATGTGTTATTTAAAAAATATATCTTAAACAGCACGTACATACATGTTTGCAGAGACTCAATGAATTTGTTTGGAAAACTTCAATTAAAGTAAGTAAAAGTGGCATTAACAGTATAGTTTAAAGACTTTCCTACATAAATGTATAAATCATGTAATTTTTGTGTTTTTTTATTATTACCACAGATTTGGTACAGATTCTTTTTTTTTTCTATGGATGAAGTTTGCATATTTTAATTGTTTTTATTAAACAATATGTGCATAATTGTGATAAATGTAGGCAGTTGCTTTGAAAATATGCTATGCTCCAGGGGTGTCAAACTACTAGAGGGCCGCAGCCTAGCAGAATTTAGTTCCAGCCCTGCTTCAACACACTACCTTTAGATTTAGTTTGATCAGGTGTGCTTAATTAGGGTTAAAGCTTAACTGCACTCTTCCCCTGTAGATTATGCAGTAAATAACTGCAAACTAGTCAGTGTTTTGCTGTAATGAAAGGAAACAGTATTTTACTGTAAAAGGAGTAGAGTTTGTATAAAATTGTGTAATGCAAAGGATAAATTACAGTAATTTACTTTATGTACTGTGACAATAAATGGCAAATTACTGTTCAACCATTACTGTCCCATTTACTCTGATGCTTCATGTTGCTGTTTATAGAGACGTGCATTTTAAAGTCAGAAGACAATGATTTAGGCCTCACCACACTCCCACAGGCTGTCTTATTCTAAACACAAAGGTATTAGAAAAAGTTTTCAGAAAATGCTGGCTCTTTAAGGGAGCCAGGTGTTTGATTTGTTTACTGCTGAGTGCGCTCTATTCTCTGTCTATCAATTCAGATGTGAGTCTGATGTTTTAGGCTTTAAATAAGAATCTACAATGAGTAAGTAAAATGTGTTAAATTTTTTTGAGGGTTTCTAAAATAAGGCTGTGTTTTAAGTTATATTGTTGTTATCTTGAACTGTGTACTTGAAAGCTACATTGTTAGCTAGTTAGCCTCTCCTCGCTTTTAAGTATATTTATTTATTGGATATTGCATATTGCAATAATGTACAGATGCTAAAAGTTTATGCACATAAAAACCAATAAATTCCATCACCTCAGTAAGTTAACATGTGCACAGAAATCATCACAGGGAATCACAAAAAATATGATACAAATAACTATCCACACACAAAAGCTCCACTGTCAAGTCCCAGGTTGTGAGTTTGTTGCTAAGTATTTTTCAGAGCTGTGTTTCCACCTATGAATTTATATTAGAAACAATAGAAAAGTTTGTGGTCATGAAATTTTAAAGTAGATAATAATTATAGCAATAAAAGATTGGATCCTTTGGATTTTCGGTGTTGCCGACTTTGTTTTTGTTTTTTATACTTATTTTGAACTTTTTATTGAGAATTGACACAGTATCTGCCTGTGTTTGACAAACATGTTTATATATATATATATATATATATATATATATATATATATATATATATATATATATATATACATATATATATATATATATATGTATATGTATATATAGAGAGAGAGAGTATGTGTGTGTTCTTTTCATATGCTTATTTTTTCATTATTTGAAACTTTAAAAATAAAATAAATATTTTGTGTTTTTTGCTGTTTAGTTTTTTCTTTTTTGCATGGTCAGCATTGAGGAGAGAGAAACACATTTTACTGTAGCACTTTCTGTGTGTGTGTGTGTTTGTGTGTGTGTGTGTGTGTGTGTGTGTGTGTGTGTGTGTGTGTGTGTGTGTGTGTGTGTGTGTGCATGCATGCATTTTTTTATTTGATATGTGATTGTGATAAATGTTGGCAGTTGCTTTAAAAATATGCTATATACCATGGGGGTCAAACTCCAAGTTCATGTAGGACAACAGCGCAGCAGAGTTTAGTTCACACCCTGCTTTAACATTACCTGTAGATTTCTAACAAGCCTTAATTAGTTTGATCAGGTGTGTTCAATTAGAGTTACAGCTTAAAGTCCCAGTCACACTGCACTTTTCTTCCTCTAGACTTCCATTCATACGCATGTGAATGCTGCAGACCTGGAATGCTAGCTCATGCAAAAAATTTCACTGTTCGCAGCATTGGAAAGTTCAAACTTGGAGATCTCTGACCTGCGAAATCACATCATGTGATTGCTTGAGACCAATCAAAGATCAAAACATGACCTGTCTGAACAAAAATTTAAACTATGGACCAGTCGCTTGTTTTTTCAATCTTTAATTATTTTGTTTAATCCCACTTCTTTTTGCAGTGCCGTATGACAGAATTTTGCATGCTCAAACGTTAGTGTGACCGCAGCCTTACTGTGCAGACCTGTAATATGAAAGATGACATTTATATCTGCTGATTTCTTAATTTTGTTATACATTTTCTGTTGTATATTTGTTTGCTGCCAAAACAATAAAATACATTTGTCTAAATTTTTATGCCTTCTATTTTTAATAACAGGTAAGAATACTAATTAATCTTAGTAAGACTATGACATACTATTAATGTGTATGCAGTATAATGCTGTGAGTTGTAACACCACAGTACAGTAATTAACTGTACACAGTTTCCAGTTAGTTACCACTACTGCTCTATTACAGTAATTAACTGGCAACACTGTTGCCAGCTACTCACTGTAATGGTTCGGTTACAGTAAATAACTGGCAACACTGTTGCCAGCCACTCACTGTAATGGTTAAGTTACAGTAATTAAATGGCAACAGTGTTGCCAGTTACTTACTGTAACCAAACTTTTACAGTGAGTAACTGGCAACAGTGTTGCCAGTATTCTACTGTAAAAATGCCCGGTAAGGTCTAACAGTGTATAATAGAACGTTTTTACCATCTAAGCCTGTTGGCTAAAGTCAACCCCCACTTCTCCTATAAGGAAAACAACTGTAATCCATTCTTTTATTACTTTAAGATGTGACTACTGTAATAGTTTGTATGTTGAATTAGATCAATCATGTCTTCAGTGCTTATAGCTGGTCCAATATACAGCAGCTTGACTGCTAACTGGGACTAAAAAGTGAGCCTATTACTACTTCAGCCCTAGCTTTGCTTCTCTGGCTCCCTATCCATTTTTGAATTGGGTAAGAGGTTTTATTAATTGTTTTTACGATTTTACTTGGTTGTCAACACCTTATTTGACTGAGCTTTTACACCTTCAACAACCTGTTAGAGCACTGAGGTCATCAAATCTAAAGCTGCGGTCACACTGCACTTTTCTCCCCATAGACTTCCATTCATACGCACAGGAATGCGTCAGACCAGAAACGCAAGTTTGTGCGTCAAGTTTCACAGTTTACTGCATTGCAAAGTTCAAGCTTGGTGAACTCTGACCTGCGAAATCGCATCACTTGACTGCGTGAGACTAATCAAAGATCAAAACATGACCTCTCTGGACAGAAATTTTAAATATGGACCAATCGCTAGCCTTTTTTAAAATGTGTAATCCTCTTGTTTAATCCCGCCCCTTTTTGCAACGCTGTATGACAGTATTTTGCATGCTCAAACTCTAGTGTGACAGCTTAATTCAGGGGTGTCCAAGCTCTGTCCTGGAAGGGCACTGTCCTGAAAAGATTAGCTCCAACTCCAATCAAAACACCTGAGGAAGCTAATTAAGGTCTTACTAGTCATGCTAGACCAAAGGGTCACCAACCCAGTTCCTGGGGCCAAATATAAAATAACAATAACCGGACCATAATATCAGAGTTCAGTCTGAGCAGTTATACACAAATGCAGAAATTAATAAACTCATGAGTCACTAACATGGCATGTTTTCTTCAAATAGATGAGCCAGTGGACTCACCAGCAGCAGGAACAAATGGCTTGACATCATTTAAAGGTAAAGTTAAATTACACATTCCTTAATATTTTGCAGTTCTTGTCAAAAACATCCTGCTTGGTGTTAAAATGGCTTGTCCACACTATACTTCTTGATTTTTTTTTATTTTTTTTAACCTTGTGGCAATGCTTTATTAAATATTAATTGTTATACGGTCTACACAACCATAACAGCATTAATAATTATGGCATTATTTGCTCAGATTGTTTGCAATTCAGATATTATTTAATCCAGAGCTTACTTTCATGTTTCTTCCTCTCCAGGAATATGAATCATTTCTTAGCAACCATCACCATTCTGGAATGTCTGTTTGCACTGAGGCAGCTCAACAACATGTGCTTAACTCATAAAATTACATTAAATAACATTTTATGCACTTTTGTATAGGCTGAAAACTAGTTTACGGCTTGAAAACATTTGATTTGCTGTGACAAGTGATATTGTAAGTGATATGAACAAAACTGTACATAGCTAATCTGTTTATTACTTTACTACACCATATGAAACCAGAATTGTTTGTAAGACATGAATCAATGTGCTATTGATTTATGTCTTTATAAGACAAGTGCTATGGTAATTTATTGGCATGCTGAACAAAATGTTGGTTTTTCTATAGACTGTGTGAAAGTGACATGTAAATGTGAACTCTGCATATTTTTATTTCATTGTTTTCTCTCTCCGACGTATTGCTTTTTTTTTTTGTAAGGTTATGTTTTTAAATATGTGTGTTGTGACTTATATTTCCATTTATTTAACTTTACAGCTATAGTGTTATTCTGTATTTTCTATTAACAAATGCAATGTCAGCCATAATCAAGCAAAATCGTGTTTTGTTTATGTCTCATTGCTGATTTCCCATTGCTGAGAATGCATGTCTTATATAAAAGGAGATTGAGATTGTGTGTTTATAGTGCGTGTGTATATGCATATATATATATAATATGTAAAATATACATACATACAAATAAAATATACATACATACATACATACATACATACATACATACATACATACATACATGTATGCATGTACATACATACATGTATGCATATATATATATATGCATACACATATGTATGTATGTATGTATGTATGTATGTGTGTGTATGTACATATGTGTGTATGTATATGTATATGTGTATATGTGTGTGTATGTACATATGTATGTGTATGTATGTATGTATGTACATGCATGTATGTATGTATGTATGTACATGCATACATGTATGTATGTATGTATGTACATGTATGTATGTATGTACATGCATACATGTATGTGTATGTATGTATGTATGTATGTATGTATGTATGTATGTATGTATGTATGTATGTGTATGTATGTATGTGTATGTATGTATGTATGTATGTATGTATGTATGTATGTATGTATGTATATTTTCTGGCTCCTCTTTTCTGGATTGATCAGCCCCACAAGCTAAAAATCAGCACCACATGCTAAAAAATGGCGTCTGTCCTAATTTTGTTATACATACATACATACATACATACATACATACATACATACACACACACACACACACACATATATAATATATATATATATATATATATATATATATATATATATATATATATATATATATATATATATATATATATATTCATATATATATATATATATATATATATATATATATATATATATATATATATATATATATATATATATATATATTCATATATATATATATATATATATATATGTGTGTGTGTGTGTTACTGCTAGGTAAAATTTAATAGATTATGTATAGTTGATTTATTATGGATCCTGACACAGTTATATTAAAGCTAATGTAAATATTCTTAATTAAATATTATAATAATATATTATATCATATATTGACGACAATCTATTATAGTTGAAATCGAGCATCAGAGTTTAAAAAAAAAGATACAAATATTTATTTCAGAAACTGATGATTCTGTAGTTTTCAAACACAAAATAGAATGAGTATTGGGTGAAAATGTCTTGTAGTTGGCAGAGAAAAATGAACAGACTGGCTTATCATCAGATACAGAAATATAACAGTAACTGAAAACTTGAACCAGGTGAGATACAGCAGAACAGAGCAAACTGCTGCCATTTTTTCAACCCAAGCTCATTCTGGAAACGTAGCCCCGCGGACGTTTCTGGAGACAGCGATTTACGTGGCCGGAGGTACGTAAAGGCCGCGTTTGGTTTTTTTCGAGCGTACGCCGCGGGGCGGTGTGGTGCCGCTCCGCCCCTCCTCTTCGCGCTCGCCGGCCGACGGCTCGCCTCCGAGTGGAGGGCTTTCCCGACGCAATCAGTTTGTCCGCCTAGCTCACAGCATTGCGTCGGCGGAGCGGAGGTTCCGGAAATCAGGTGACACGAAAAGCGGAATCCGAAAAATGAGGGCGAGAACGCGGCGGGATCCGAAAACGTGGTTGAAGACGAGGGCTTTTGCTTTTTTTTTTTTTTTTTCTCGATCCGACGGCTTTTCGCGCAATAACGGCGCGGGCACGAACGCCGCGCGCTCCCGAGAGGCGCCCGCCCGAGATGCGAAAAAGCGCGCTGCAGCGGCCTCTTGCGGATCCACGAAAACAAAAAAACGCTCGAATACGTACCTCCCGGGACGTAAATCGCGGTCCGCAGAAACGTCCGCGGGGCTACGTTTCCACAATGAGCCCGGGTTGCATTTTTTCCCATCGCTAATATTATTGTTTTTTTGTACATTTGCTTGTACTTGTCTTTTTTTTTTTTTTGTCAAACATCTATATTTTACATTAAAATTGAATGTTGAATGTATGTTTCTTGTTTGTTCATATTTTACCACATTTTATTCACCACCTTCAATTAATAAAGACATTTCATGTTCTCAAGAGAGAGAGAAAGAACCATGAGCAAGATTGAACAGGGTTGGACGGGCCTCATAAATTAACTCCATCCAATTAAAGGCAAGAGCATACTATAATGATCCATGGCTCTTTCAATAAAGAGTCACTGTTTTTATTTTTTAAGGATTTTGGGTCCCTTGGACACACACCACATGTATATTAAGTGGCCGTTTAAAAAAAAAAAAGATGCATGCATGGCCAATGTTAATTTAAATTTATAACATTATCTCTATTGTCATTTCATTAGATCCTCATAAACCCCCTTCTGTCAGTAATCCATTACAAAATGTCCATTGATGTTTTGTTGACATTGCCAATGGACTGGGCCAGAAGAATTTGGTGTAGTGTTAGGACGTTTATGTTCTGCTTATGTCATGTGTCCCGACCCATGCTGTGTCTGAAATCCCCCATATACCCTTATTCACTGTTACATACAATCAACATAGTCCACTTGAAGGAGTGAATGTAAACAAGTGAGTGAATTGGAGCACTAAGTGCACCGCAATGAGTGCTGCATTTTGTGCTTTGCTGGTTAAAAATTAAGGTTAAATTTAGCCTATGATAGTTATTTAACACTTTGCAAGTTGTCTGTTAATAAAACAAAGTATTCTGCTGTAGATCCCATCTTGTGGTCAAATGCATAAATTAACCTGGCACACAAACTTTGGTTATTTTCTAGCTGTTGAGTGATTGACTGAGTGCACATTAGAATAGTCACTATGGTTTTGGGCACCACTAGAAGTAGCTGCTCTCTCAAATAGTGCTGTTTGAGGGTATATTGGCAGTTTAAGATACAGCCGCTTTATCAACTAACTTGCAATAGTCAAAGCTCTGAATCTAACAAGCCAATTTTGCCTGACAGTGTGTGGCTTCTGCATATTAAAGTTGTCTAAGTTTGCAACGTGACGATCAATAGGACAAATAGGATAAATCCGGGTTTTTATTATTTGCATATTACAAAATCCATGTGTTAACATCTTTTTCTGGCTCCTCTTTTCTGGATTTATCAGCCCCACAAGCTAAAAATCAGCACCACATGCTAAAAAATGGCGTCTGTCCTAATTTTGTTGAATGTACACTTGAGCCTTAAGTGGGGGACAACTGGTCTCTGTAGACTATAATGTTGAATAAGCTTGGTATAAAAAAAATGTATTTGAAAATATATTCTCTGACAAATTGGCAACCAGTGAGAAGCTCTAAGAATTAGGATATTGTGTTCATGTTTACGGCACTTTAAAAGAAGTCTAGCTGCTGCGTTCTGAACAAGCTGATGATGAGTGATTTAAGGCTTGGATATTCCACAATATAGAGCAGTGGTTCTCAAACTGTGGTACGTGTACCACCAGTGGTACGTGAGCTTCTTTCTAGTGGTACGCGGAGGAATCAAATATGACATATGTACATGCTACATATATTTTAAAATTGATTAAAAATGATTTATATTTAAATATGGTGACATATAGACTATATTTATGAGGTCCAAGCAACATTTCCAGGTTTTGATAAATAGGCTACTATATGTTAATACTTTGCATTTAAGTACGGGAGGGATTTATTTTATTTATTTATTTATTTTTTTTAAGTACACTAGCCAACCATTTTTAATTAACTTTTTAAAAGCACATTTCAATGTAAATGTTGACATTTTATTTTATTGATTGTTTTTACCTGTAAGAAAAGCACTTTGTTAATGTTCAAACTATTTATATTGTTTAAAGTGGATGACAATAGCCCCTTTCACACAGTGATACCGGTAAATATCTGGAAAATTTCCGGAACGACTTTACCGGTATATTCAAAAAAGCGCTGTTCACACAGGCGAGGACGTTACGGAAATTTTCCGGAAAGGAGCATTTACACATCCATTCCAAAATACCGGTAAATTCTGACATCATTCACCACAAATGAGCTTTAAACGGCTGCGCTTGTATTTGTAAACATTTGACTAAATTACAAACTCTGTGGATGATCAATATTGTGAACAACTTTCGCAGGGTCACTTTCTCATGTCGAGATGTTCATAATATGTGCGTGTGCAGGCGCTCACAGGCTGTTTCAAAGGCACACGCAAAGCTAAAAGGTAAACAAACAACGGCTTATCATAAGCATCTCATCGATGATTATTTACACAGTTGGCATAAAGAAGAACATATAAACGTGATCTGACTAACTTCTAGCAGCTAAATGTGTCTGGAAAAATATTCAAAGGTTTTTATTCTCACAAACCGCGCGGACGTAAATGCGTCTGACTGTTGTGATTGGCTAAAGCAGACGTCTCACGTCAGCACGTTCTAGACGTGCACGCGCTTATTACGGTAATCTTCCTTCTGCATTCACACAGCGCAGCATTCCGGCAAATTGCCGGTAATGTTACAACTTCTCTTTCCGGAAAAAAGCCAGAACGAATTTACCGGTATTTTCAAAAAGGACCTGTTCACACATACAACCTTTCCGGAAAATTGTCTGTATGTGTGAAAGGGGCTAGTGATAAATATTTTTAATAATAGGAACTAATCTGCCTAGTTTTTTAACTGTGCAGAGCTTTAGCTGCTTTATTGGGCCTACGCTTCTGTATTTCAATACTGGTCATCATGGTGATACTTGGAGAGACTATTTTTTCTGAGGTGGCACTTGATGAAAATAATTTGAGAATATAGAAAGTTGCAGTGGTGTATTCATGATGTGATGAATGCATGCAGCCATTTTGAGGAGTTTTTGAGAAAGAAATTGTTTAACTTTGATAATAGGCAAAGTTGATAGAAACTGCGCCTAATAAGAGAAGAGATATGTTTATTAAATTTTAGTGACTGATTCACTAGAACACTTGCAAGTGGAAAGTGATTAGACTCCTCAAATCAGTACTAGAACAATGAGTTTGGACCAATGACAATTACTTATGTGTTCTCATTTAAAAATAGAACATTGATTTATATCTTAATTGAACCTTTTCCAGGCAATTTTAAATATAATTAAATCACCCCAGCTCCAGCTTGCACTGTCATCATCAATCTTACACCTCTACTCTTGGAACTCACCTAGTGAGTCTCCTCTAACGCTCTGGCTCCACTTTTGTTCTTTGTCACTCTGATCATCTAAGACAACACTGCTTACTTTAAACAGGAAGCAGCCAGGTTCATCACATTTACACATTTGCACTGTGAACTGCATTATTTGCTGTGCATTTTTTTTAATTGCATGTTATAAGAATGTGTGTTGTCAGAGATGTTGTAACATACTTTTCACTGACATCAGGTGGAAAGCGAGCATGTTAATGCATTTGCATTGAGCAGCAATGCAAACATTGAAAAGCTTAAGCATTTAAATGCAGCCTAACAAGCTAAAGTGTGATTTTTTTATATATATTTCCAGAGCTAGAAATGTTTTCTTTTGCCCCACTGTCATAATCCAAGAGCAAGAGAAAGTTGGAAGAAAAAGAAGGTCCATGTAACACTTTTTTACCAACATTTATTAAATTGGGCACTAACCACATCCACAAAGCTTCAAACCGAAACCAAAACAAAACAGAATGTATTAGTAATAAAATAGTATAATATTTGATTTTTCTTGTTTTGCATATTAAAATTTTTAAAAATGCATGGCTGGAAAATGACCACTTTTTTTAAACATATATTTTTACAATTTCAACACTTTTTTTTTTTTAAATAAACTGTATACACACACTAAACACACAATGCATGGATAACACACAATGTTCACTGATTTAAAAAAAATTAAAAGTTATAAAAATGGTAATAAATCTTTTTTAATGATCACGTAAACCAAACATCTTGGCTTTGTAGTTGAAATGGTTGTAGACACAATGTCATGATTTCCTGTCAGGTATAGACAGAATGCGGTTACAGCAGGATGCTTTTCAGAGAAATCATGCAACATCTTTGTTCGCTGAAGGTTGAGCTTTGATTGCAGCACAAATGGAAGCGTTTAAAATGATCCTCTTGACAGGTAGGATACCATATTTGACATATTAATTATGACTTCAATAAAAACCATTGCAAATAATTAAACACTGTGTAGTTGTGAATCTGCCATCAACACAATCCCTAATTCCTTGCGTTAAAATTACAGCAGCAGTCTGTGTGAGGGGGGCATCTCAAGACAACGTTGACAGTAAGATTACATTTTGTACAACAGGTGTTTTTTTATTTTATTATGTGCACTCTTGTTGTCTTTCTGACCAGTGTATTTTAACGAAACAATGTGTTGAAGATTATAAATTTCCTAGATCCAGTTTACAATTCCAAGCCCATCTCTCTAGTTTAAGAGCATAATTTTAGGTAACAGTCCATTTTGTTCTTTCATTAATTTCTGTTTAGTTTGGTTTCCATATATCACCTGTCTTTAGAGTTATACCTGTTAGCTGCCTTCGTTATTTTTTCTCTCCACCTCCTCATCTCATTATCAAACCAACCATCAAAGATCACATATTTTAGCCTAGTATTGCAGGAATCTTTCAAGATCGTCTCAGACGACCTGACGTATGGGCATGGCTGAAATCACACAGTGAGAGCAGCGCTTTAATTTAAGATGATAAGCCTATGATGTTACGTTGGTATTTTTTCACATTTTTCACAAATTTGTGTTACAGATGCCAAATGTGATTTGGGATTCTTATCCAATCTTACAAAATTGTATTTTATCTTTAAATAAGAAATTTTAAATTTTGTCAATTTTGACATTAACTCTGTTAACAAGGAACCAACAGTGAATTAGCTGCTAATGTGTTAGCCTAAACGAAATAGTTAAACAAAACCAGCAAGCTTTCAGACAAACCAAGTTGTGACATTTTTATGATAGAAGCTATAATCACTTTGAAAATCATCTTTTGAAGAGACCATACAGCATCAGACTCTTGTGCTATAACTCTGTGATGCTTTGTTGGTCTCTGTAATGCTGCTTGCAGTTCCTGTGCTTACTGTGCTATGTTGTGTGGCTGACTGTAATTTCTTATGCGTATTGTCATGGAAAGTCACATCTTAAGGGTCTTTCTACTGTTTAACATCTTTATTTTTATTCTGCAAAAAATGTAATGCCATTCTCCACAAACCTCACATTGATATATTTATTCTTTACCAGCCCCTGTAACCCCTTGAAAAAGTTATT
This sequence comes from Danio rerio, assembly GCF_052040795.2. Taxonomy (NCBI): domain Eukaryota; kingdom Metazoa; phylum Chordata; class Actinopteri; order Cypriniformes; family Danionidae; genus Danio; species Danio rerio. Next base: position 6,283,686 of record NC_141043.1, read on the forward strand.
CTGTCTTTCCAAGTTCATGTTAGAGTCCAAAAGGTGTTGATAATAATTCAAAGTTGTGTCTTTTTTATTTTTTGTCTAGTTTTAATTTCAGGATTCTGAAATAAACTTTTGCTCGTAGTTTTTTCATGCTTCCTGTGTTGCTGCTTGCCTTCCTTGTTGTATGCACTGGTGATGATTCTTTGTCAACCAGTAGCATTCAGCTGCAAGTCTGGATCCAGTCTTGCGTCACCGTTCTGAAGTGCTAAGGTAGTGTTTGCTTATTAGAGAGTAGAAACTGACTGAAATGCCTACCACAGTGTACCGAACTATACTGTTCAGTCACAGCAGGCCGTAATAGCTATTGTCCTAAATGTGGTCCTAACTGAAATTACTATCCAGGTAGCAAAGAATTCTGGCCCAGATTTGGCATAAAGCTGGCATACCAGGTATTCATCCAGCTCTGGCTTACAGCATGTGGGCCAAACAAGGCCCGGGATAGGCAGAGGTGGCGCCATCTTTAAGGCAGCACACAATTCTTGGGAATAATGTAAAATGTAGTATTTGAACCAGATGTTAATAATTGATATGTGGGCCATGTAGGTTTGGCCTTTACTGACCCCCATCTTAAATACATGTTTATTATTATTGAATTAAGAAAAAACTTCTACCAATCAGATCACTTTATCACAGTGGTTCTCAAACTTTTTACATCAAGTACCACCTCAGAAAAAAACTGTCTCTCCAAGTACCACCAAAATAAGCAGCATTGAAATACAGTAGCATAGTTGGCCCAGTAAAGCAGCTACAACTCTGCACAGTTAAAAAAAACCTGGCAAATTACCTCAGAAATATAGCATATATATAATATATGGCATATTATTTACATAATTTTTAAATAAATTTTGAATTATATGCACCATGTACATGACATATTTCATTCCTCCGTGTACCACTAGAAGGAAGCCCGAGTACCACTAGTGGTACACGTACCACAGTTTGAGAACCACTGCTTTATCAGTTTTATCAATTTCATTGCTGTTGTTATTAACTGAGACTTGGCCTAGATATGGTGCATGTTTGGCCATTGTCTGGCAACTTGGTCCAGTCATGTACCGTAATTCACTGTGGTATGTGGGTTAAGCAAAAGCTGATTGTTTGGGCCAGAGCTGGTCCAGATAAATTTTGTAATGGGGTTATGGTTACCAAACCAATACAATAAGGTTTTAAAGCTAGGACCTTTCTGTAATATCCCCCCCTGGTCTATCAAATCTTCTTACAACCCTTCAGATTTTCACCAGCATTATCTGTGTCCTGAAATCACTGACAAAAATAATGCAAATGCTCATACTGGAACTGTGTCCTAGCAGTGACAGCACTATTCTGGGGCAAGGTGGGCTATATCAACGCAATTAGTGGCTAATTCATATGAATTTGTACAATCTAATTTGTACAATTTAGTACGATTTGCTCATCACCCAATGACGGTTGGGGTTTGGGGTCTGGTTGGGTGCCACGCCTACTTTTAAAAATCGACTGAACTCGTACGAATTCGCCACTAAACTGACAGACCGTAAAATACTTACGTTTCCTCGTGAGATTAGGCTGGCTGTATAGCCTAATCAGAGTTTTGAATAGTCTCAGTTAAGCCCTTAGTTCAGTATCCTTATTTTCCTTAGAGAGTCCCAAATTTCAGCTGTTATATTGTTTACCTGCAGAAACACTTCAGCCAAAACTGTCAATAGAGTCAAAATTGAAATCATTTTACCCAACTGAAAAAGTGACTCTGAAGTGTTCAGTTGACGGAGATTCAAATAGATGGACCTATGAATGGTTCAGAGACGCAGTGCAGCTTCCTAAGGATGAAGACATTTCCTTATCGAGAAACATACTTTCAATCAACTCAGCAAAAGTGAGTCATTCAGGAGTCTACACTTGCAAAGGAAAACATCTGTCAAGAATGGAAATGCCTACATCTCCAAGCGAAAAGGTGGAACTTCGTATTTATGGCAAGTAAAGACTCTTCTGCAAATATAAACATCTGTCTTTGAAAGAAATAAAAAAAAAGTTTAGAAACCGGTTATAAATTAGTTAAATTTACCACTATGATTCTTAGGTGCGATGCCAAAACTACAAATCAAAAAACGTCAGTGGTTTAAGCCATTCTACACTGGGGAGAAAATCCAGATCAGTTGTGAAAGGATTGGTGTTGGTTGGGAATACAAATGGTATAGGATTAAAGAATCAATTAAAACTGTTATTAAAGATGCAAAGCCAACCTTCAAGATCAACTCTGCGTCTCTCTCTGACACTGGCGGATATCTCTGCAAAGCAAAAAGAGGAAACTTATCAGTGGAGAGTGAGACGCTACAAATGGAAGTTCAACGTGAGTTCATAATTTACGTCTGTGTGTTCATTTCTACTGCAGTTTTTTTCCACTGTCCATTTACTGAGGCTACAATATATCAGTTAAGTTACAGGGAAAAGCTGCTGTCATATTATGTAAATATAAATAAAGATTAGATACATTTTAGATGAGGATATGTGGTAATTATGTTCAAAACTGCATCAGTTAATGCTTAATATTGTTAACAGACCATCTGAAAATATGTACAAAAATATACCATCATTTTGTATTTAAAATAGATTTCCCTGGTCAAGAATGCAGTCTGTATCAAATCTCAAGTGTTTCACGTACGACCCATACTACTCTAATCAAAAGACTTGTTGGAGACCAAATCTCTAACAATATAGATATATTTAAATCTTTAGTGCAACAATTCCCATTTGTACATACCTCAGATGAAATCCAGCGGACCTTACAGTTTGGTTTATGTTTCCCTTGTTCCCATTAGAGCTGCCTCTACCACACATCCAATCTGAATGGACAGAAGCGTTTCCTGGTGAGACAGTGTCTATGCAGTGTGTGCTTCACAATACATCAGAAAACTGGATCTACTCGTGGTTCAGGGGCTCAATAGAAATTGTCCCTAATAATGTAACAAGCATAAAAGGAAACAATCTCACACTCTTAGTTCAGTCCAATCATAATGGAGAGTATGAGTGTCAAGCTGAGCTGAAGGGCAGGATGGTGAAAACGGCAAAAAGCAAAACACAATCATTAACAGTTCATGGTGAGTTTTAGCTTTGAGCAACATGTCATGGTAAATATCGTGATGTAACACTGTGAAATACATTTGAGATAAACTTTTCAAAAGTTGTAATACAATTTTTTTTTCATAATAAGTTTATTTTAAAGACATAATATTGTCATAAAATTAATTATATACTCAAATATTTCCCAGAGATGGGTTGCGGCTGGAAGGGCATCTACTACGTAAAAACTTGCTGGATAAGTTGGCGGTTCATTCCGCTGTGGCGACCCCGGATTAATAAAGGGACTAAGCCGACTAGAAAATGAAATGAAATATACTCAAATATAAGCGACACATGTGAGCAATGCCATTCTGCTAAAGCAGATTTGGCTCATATGTTTTGGACATGCCCCAGACTGTTCGATTATTGGACAACTATATTTAAAATTCTGTCCAAAGCATATAATAAAGACATTAGGCCTAGCTTTGAAATGGCTATTTTTGGGGTACTTGAACAACATACAGTCATGCCCAATAATTATGAAGATGCTTTTGCCTTTGCATTGGAAATCAAGTAAACCACCTTTAGTTTCACGCTGGTTTAGTGATATGATGCCTTTCTTAAGATTGGAGAAAATTAAATACTCTCTTAGAGGATCTACTAAACGTTTTTATACAGTATGGAATACATTGAAAAAGGCCTAACACTTTCCCTAAACTAAAACTAATAGAAGTCTATGCTTATAAGGATAATGCAATCAAACTCAATGGGCAAACATTAATGTTAAATACTTTCTCATTGTCCTATCAAAACTCTGTACTCTGTTACTATGTAATTTTTTTTTAACGTTAGTATTAAATCATTAATTTATTTTATGATACTTTTGTTATTAATATAATAGATTTTTTTATATATTTTTTTATAATTTTGATTAATAGTTTATTTATTTATTTACTTTTTTTCTGAATGGGAGGGAGGCTGGTCATACGGGGAAAATGTAACAAAAAAAAAGAAGAAAGAAAAGTCTTGTCAAATCCTTGTTTGTAATAACTTGTTTTTCTTTCAATAATAAAAAAAGAATAGTATTAATTAACACAATATCCATGTTTTATATGGTTTTAAAGCATCACAGCCAACAGTCCTTCTCAAGCAAGATCCAGCATATCCAGAGTTATACACGGGGGAACAAGTCAAACTTCACTGCAGCATTCAAGAGCAAATGTTTCAATGGGAATACCTGTGGCAGAAAGATTCCGGTGGCAAAAAGGTGCAAGTAAACAGTGACCTCAAAAACCCTGTTTACACAGTCTCAAGTACTGTATACTCAGACAATGGGTCATACACTTGTCAAGTAAAAACAAGAGGGGTCACATTTACATCAACTGAGTTTATAAATCTGGTCATAAGAGGTAAGGGGAATCTTTGTCATACAGTTAAACATTAGAAAATCGTCAGTTTTGTAGTATTGTTCTTCTTTTTATATGTGCAGAACCACCTCAACCGAAATTGTCAATTGAGTCTGAATGGAAATCTTTTTACCGAACTGAAAAAGTGACCCTGAAATGTTTAGTTGATGGGGATTCGAATGAATGGGGCTATGAATGGCTCAGAGATGCAGTGCAGCTTCCTAATGATGAAAGCATTTCTTTATCTGGAAACACGCTCTCAATCAGCTCAGCAAGCATTAGTCATTCAGGAGTGTACAGCTGCAAAGGAAAACATCTGACGAGAACACCAGTGACTACAGCAGAAAGTAAAAACTTGCAGCTTCGTGTTGACGGCAAGTAAAGACGATTTGATATACTAGGATTGAGAAACAAGCAAGAAAAAGTTCAGAAAATTAGAAGTACAAATGTTCAAAGGAACAAGTTCAAGTGCAGTACATGAATAATGATGTATTAATATGTAAACTAAACATTAGTTTATTATGAATAAGTTAAGGTATGCACTAATCATGAATGAACTTTAACTACAACATGAGTCACATGGGTTCATGTGTAAATAACGGCTACCTTAATTACTTGTTAGTACATGATTGTTTGTTAATTAATGTATGAATTACCACATTAGTTAATGCTTAATTTAACTATGATGAACTCATGATATGTTAATGTATAATTATGTTGTGACTTTACTTGGAGGGGCACATCATCATTAACCCATTCTTAACTACTCATGAACTCCTTATGCACGTATAACTGATGAGTTTTCACTGAATAAAGTGTTCTGTCAACATCAACATGAACAGAATTCATAAGTAGTTAAGGATGAGTTAATAGTGATGTGCCCCTCCAAGTAAAGTCATGACATAACTTTACATTAACAGCTCATGAGTTCATGTTGGTTACATTTAGCTTAATGTTACGTCCCGACCAGTCTAGGGTTGGTAGGAACAATACCAAGTGTAAAAAAAACAAAGAAATAAACTCAAATACTCAATTTAGAGTTTTCCCCTTCTCCTGTCCCAACTCACAATAATCACAAAGCTGATCAAGTAGTAACAATATTTATAATTTTTTTAGACAACAAAGATAGAAGCATCTCTTCGGAAGGGAATCCTGGCCAAAATAATAAACAAAAAGACAGCTAACTTGCGGGGATATAATTCTAACTTACCTGTTCAAATAAAAGTTCCCCAAATAAAATAAAGCAAACTTCCCTTTCTCCCTTGCTGCCACAAACCAGGAGAAAACGTTTTAAAGTAAATGGCGATTCCTAACCTACCGCTTCTGTTTCTAACCAAAAATAATATATATACATATTTAATCAGAAAACCCAATAGGTTCAGGTTTAACAGAGAGCCGTTTTAGAAAATAATTAAATTGTCAGTAACAGAAATCGATCAATTATCACACCGTCAACCAACAATTTGGGGCAGGAGATAGGAGACGCTCGGAACAACGACGGCGGCGGCGACGATGACGACGACGACGACGACGACGACGACGACGACGGAGATTTGCGACCTGCACCAAGCAGAAAGATCTCCCCATTGTTCCTCTCCTCCAGCTTATATACGCTCCCACACGCAACACGGCTGGACCGCAATCAAGCGCAGCTCTAGAGGGAGGGGGAGAGAGAGAGAGAGAGAGAGAGAGAGAGAGAAAGCTGCGCATGCTCCACAGCGCACAACACAACATCAGCTCCAAATGCAAAAACAAAACACAAATCTGTATATATATATAATATTTATATATATATATATATATATATATATATAATATTTATATATATATATATATATATATATATATATATATATATATATATATATATATATAATAAATAAACAAATAATTACTACGTTCTATAAAGTAACACTTAAACTTAAATGTTAATTATTGCATTAATTAACAACATGTACTAACAAGTAATTAAGGTAGTCAGTATTTACACATTAACTCATGTGACTCATGTTTTAGTTAAAGTTAATTCATGATTAATGCATACCTTAACTCATCATTAGTTCATAATAAAGTTATAGTTTCCATATAGTTTACATATTAATAGATCATTATTTATGTACTGTCTTTGTAAAGTGCTATCACAAGTGTGTAAAGGAAAGATTATTTTTTTCCAGTTACATTTGCTGAATCTTGCATATCGGTATGGCAGTTTGCTGTTAGCATTGGCAGACAGCTTGTAAATAGCATTAACAGACAATATTAGCAGCATACTATTATAGTACGTTCTACTAGTTAAATGTGACCCAATTCCGATTTTTTGCTCAAATGTGACACAGATCGGATCTGTTCTATAGTTGTGTAAACACGAAAAAAACGCATGCGTTCGGATATTCAGAGATTGGTTTCTGGCCTCCCTCATATGTGGAAATAAATCAGATATAAATCGGATTTGTGACAATGCAATTGTCATGTAAACAGGCGGATCGGATTTATCGAGGCATTCTGTTTTATATGTTAATAAACTTGCGACAATGTGCTTCTTCGCAGTTTAATGACACAGACGAAAGAGCATGTGTGGAGACGCCAACATGTTAAACAATAAAAACAGAGGAAACACGGAGGAGAAAAGTAGTTAGTCGCCACAATTTGCTCCCACCAGACCTGAAATCTCTCTAGTACCCACAAATTCCTCTGAATGGTGGAGGACACCATATATAAACCATAGGTGCAAGCTGCAATGACGGCCCTTTCCCCCCTCCGCCTCAAAATCGATTTTAAATTTGAGCGAACTTCGTGTTGTAACTTTTGCTTTTTGTCGCTATTTATACACGAACTGCGGGCTACACAAAGAACAACTTTATTCTCTCTTACACCCGTGTGCACACAGACAAAGGCTACATCTTCAAATACACATACACACACACATACACATCAGGGCTATACCATTACATAAACTGCATGGGGGTAAATCTGGACTGAACGATTCACTGCTTATTCTACACTTGACATATTTCGCAGGGCTAAAAGCAAGCTAACTTCTTCCATCCTGGCTAGTGTGCATGTGCAACATTGTAAATGGTTTGGCAAGTGTAAACACATGAATTGGATATGGGTCACAATCAGGGCTTTACATTAACTTTTTTGATCACCAGCCACTGTGGCTAGTAGATTTCCAACATTACTTTCACTAGCCACAATTTTGTTGTTTGGAAAATATATTTTATCTAAATAAATGTGACTTTGATATGTTAAAATGACTTGATTTAGATGTTGTGTTGTCCCAGATCAGCAGTTAATTTACACAAATGGTTGGATAATCTCATATTAAAGAAATGTAATTGTAAAGGATGATAATTAAACTATATTAACAAAAACAACTGTAAGCAAAAGAAAGCAGGTAAAATACCACGAGTGATAAAAGGATGATCACGTGCCTGAGAATAATTAAAACGAAAGCAGTAACTGCTGCTGTTGCTTACGAATATATATGTATATATTTTAAATTTTAGCTCTTAAAAGCAGCAGGACTGTTGGTACACGAGCATCATTTTTTTTTTGTCTAGTCATTTTCAAAAAGAACCGAACGCAAGTGAACGGAAAAAAGCGCAAGTAAACGGGAACGCGCATGCTTTAAAGTCGCGCGCATCACATCTCCTGTGCGCGCGAGAAAACATCCTCTCATACGGTATTCCCCTGCTTTGTTTCGCGCGAACACAGTTGTTTTCAGTCGTGCTGTTTCTCGATTCTAAGATCACATTTGCACGCATATTGGGCCATCCTTATTCTCGAGTCGAACCCTGCTTTAAGAAAACTACGATGTAAAAATTATTTCCAACCTGCCAAAGTGGCTAGTGGGAGCGACTGTCCTACCCGCCAAAGCTGAAATCTACCCCCATTTGGCGGGTTGGCGGGTGTTATTGTAAAGCCCTGGTCACAATTAAAACAACGTGTAAACAGACCAGCCTGATCTCACGAGAAAACGTAAGTATTTTACGTTTTGCCAGTTTAGTGGCTAATTCGTACAAATTCGTACGAGTTCAGTCGTACGAAATGGTACGATTTTTAAAAGGAGGCGTGGCATCTGACCCCACCCCTAACCCCAACAGTCATTGGGGGATAAGCAAATTGTACTAAATTGTACGAATTAGATCGTACGAATTCATACGAATTAGCCACTAAATGAAAAAGTTACGAATTGCCGTGAGATTGTGTTGAAACAGACAGGCAAAAAAATCAGATATATGCAACAAATCGGAATTGAGCATCAAGACCTGACAGTGTAAACGGAGCCTTAGATGTGACACCAAAACCACAAACTCAAACAACAATAGCTGTGTCATATCTGCTGAACATTCTATGAGACTAAACAAGGTAACTATTTCTGCCCTGTAACTTGTAGGTGTGATGCCTAAACCACGCTTAGAAAAACATGAGTGGTTTAAGCCCTTCTACATTGGTGAGAAAATTCAGCTTGACTGTAGTATGGCTGGTGTCGGTTGGGAGTACAGCTGGTATAAAGTCAAAGGATCAAAGCAAACTGAACAAATAAACCAACATCCGGCTTGCACTATCAACTTGGAATCTGTCTCTGACAATGGTCTCTATCTCTGCAAAGCAACGAGAGGAAACTACTCAGTGGACAGTGAGACTCTGGAAGTGCAAGTACAAAGTGAGTCAAAATGTTACCTCTTTGTGGTAATTTCTACTATGGAATATAGTTTAAACTATAGACCCCACATAGTCTGTTGGAAACAGGACAAATCTTAGCTCATAGAATGTTTCTGTTTCACTATTAACATCAATAAGTGAGAACTGGATGTGTGATGGAAGAAAGGAAGAAACAGTGGAGGAGAAGTGCGTGGAGAATAAATAGTGTAGATTGCGTCTAAAAGAGACTGTTTGGGAGAATGGGGGGGGGGTTGTTTGTTGGAGACGGTAAGTCGGAAGTAATGTTGAAGTGGTCAGAAATGTGCAACTGTTTAACTGACTTTATCAGAAGTGCAATGTCTTGTGTATATAAGGTCAAGTCTCTTCAAGATCAAGTCAAGATCTCTTTTCGGTTGTCAGCATATGCACCAAATTAAGTAAATACTCTCAATTATACAGTGGTTCCTAGAAAGAAAATCAAAATCAACAAAAATTTGCATTTGAAGATCAAGTTTATTTATATAGCACGTTTCCAACTGCCACAAGGCTGCAGAAAGTGCTTTACAGGAAAAAAAAAAAAAAAATCTAACGATATGGGCAAAAAAACAGTAACAGCAATAGGCACATAATAAGAAAGAACATAGAAAGTGTAACAATAAAAAGAGCAACAAAAAAAAAATGTTTGCCTAATAAAAAGATACTACTACAGTTGACCAAAACTAAAAATGATTAAGAACAGGACCATTTTAACCCCCCGATGAAGCCCTGAAGGGAAGGACTTATGCTTTAAAAGACCTAGAAAATAAATAAGTCTTTAGTTTTGATTTAAAAATAGGCAGCGACAAAGCCTTTTTTAATTCTAATGGCAGGGTGTTCCAGAGGCGAGGACCTGCTATGGCAAAAGCACGTTCACCCCTATTTTTGAGATGGGCCTTTGGAATTTTTAATAAAAACTGATCAGCAGAATGCAAGTGTCTGGATGGAGTGTTAATAGCAATCAGTTGGGATATTGAGATCCCAGACCATGTAGGGCTTTAAACACAAAGAGGAGGATTTTAAATTTGATTCTTTGTCGCCGATAACCAATGGAGAGACCTCAAAATAGGAATGACATGTGCATATTTCGGGCTTTTTGTTAAAAATCTAGCTGCTGCGTTTTGCACTAACTGTAGGCGAGCAATTTGAGACTAACGCCCCATTCACATGGGGCATCAGTGCAACACTTCCCATTCACTTTGAATGGGTGACGTCAAGCATTGCCGAACTTCATTGTGAAGCCGTCGGCGCCGCTTCAGAGGCATTGCTCGCTGCAGAAGTTGGGACTAGCTCAAATTTTCAAGCGCCGACAGAAGCATCAGCCAATCATATCGCTGTATGCAAACACACCAGGTAGACAGTGGCCTAATGCTGTCTGGATTTCATTGGCTGACGCTGCTATGACGATCGCTTCAGCTCCAACTTCAGACACGCCTTAAGTCAAGCATTGACGCTGAAGCCCCGCGTGAATGCGGCGTAACTGAGCTCAACTGCATTTGGCAGTTTACACTTACTAAAAACTTGTAATTGGTCAAGAAAATTAAATTCAGGATCAGATTCATGTTCTCCATTATCTCCCTGTCCACTTTCATGTTAAAGTTTAGTTATTTTCCCCTTTTTTTCACTTTAGAACAACCTGAACCACACATTCAATCTGAATGGACAGAAGCGTTTCCTGGTGAGAAAGTGTCTATGCAGTGTGTGCTTCACAATACATCAGAAAACTGGATCTACTTGTGGTTCAGAAACTCAATAGAAATTGCATCCAGTGAAGAGACAAACATAAAAGGAACCACTCTCACGTTCTCAGTTCAGTCTAACCATAATGAGGACTATGAGTGTCAAGCTGAGCTGAAGGGCAGGAAGGTGAAAACTGGAAAAAGCAAAACCCAATCATTGACAGTTTATGGTAAGTTGTTTTAAAGGAGTCAACCAAAGAAATACTGTGGTTGAAAGAATTGAAAGACAAAAGTGGCACAATATGTAAAATATTTGATGTTTTTCATATATTTATGAAATAACATACAGTATGACTTTGCTGTAAGCTCTTCCAGTTGCCGTGCTGACTCTGGAAACTGATCTGAGTGATATCATGAAGGGTGAAATAACCCTCAGGTGTAACATCTCAGATGGCAGACAGTGGAACTACACCTGGTATAAGAATGAAATGATGCTCAATGCTTCATCAGAAACTCTGACAGTGAAAGGAACCGAAGAAGATATTAAATGTGAATTCAAATGCAAAGGAGTAAGGACGGAGATACCACTTTTCTCTGCTACAAGTGAGGGTTATGTAGCCAATAATTTAAGTGAGTAATGGATTTATTTATTATTAATGCTTATATACAGTGTAACTTTATTAATGTATGCAAAAATAAATAAAATACATGTGGTATAGGTGAACTGGATAAACTAAATTGACTGTAGTGTATGTTTGTGTTGTGTGAATGAGAGAGAGTCTTTCCCAGCACTGAAGTTTCACAAGTTAGGTTTCGGCTGGATCCATTTACAGTTTACACTTCAGTATGTTTAACCAAACTAAAGATACTAAAGTTTAAATTGTAAATTAAATCAAACTTTTTTTTTTTTTAAATAAAACATTCCTTGTTACAGTTTTTTAATGAAAAATGCTATGCATATATACAGGGGTTGGGCAATGAATCTCAAACTCCTTGTTTTAAACAACAATAATTCATAAGTATAGTGTAGGGCAGGGGTGACCAACCCTGTTCCTGGACATCTCTCTCTCTGCAGATTTCAGTTGCAACCAATATCAAACACACCTGCCTGTAATATGCTGTTTAGGTTCTAATTAATTTGTTTTAGGTGTGATTGATAAGGGTTGGAGCTGCACTATGCAGAAAGGTAGATATCCAGGAACAGGGTTGAGCACCGCTGGTGTAGGGCCTCCTTTTGTGGCCAATGCGGCATCAATTCGTCTTGAGAATGACAGATAAAAGTCCTGTACAGAGGCATTTTAACCATTATTCTTGCAGAATAGTGACCAGTCCACTGCGTTGATGATGGAGGAGGAAAACATATTCTGACTTGCCCCTCCAAAACACACCCAAAGGGGCTCAATAAAGTTTAAGTCTGGTCACTTTGCAGGCCATGGGAGATGTTCTTCACCTTCGTGTTCATCAAACCACTCTGTCACCAACAGTTTTGGGCAGTAGCGTAGCTACAAGTAGTGATGCTACTAACTTAACTACATTTCTTAACTAACTTAACTACATTCCCTTTAAGCTATATATTTTTGATAGTCTACAGAACAAACCATTATTATACAATAACTTGCCTAATTACCCTAACCTTTAAATGTCACTTTAAGCTGTATAGAAGTGTCTTGAAAAATATCTAGTGAAATATTATGGTAACACTTTACAATAAGGTTCATTAGTTAATACATGAACTAATCATGAACAACACATGTGCAGCATTTATCAATCATAATTGAACATTTACTAATGCGTTATTAACATCCAAGTCCATGCTTGTTAACATTAGTTAATGCATGAACTAACAATGAACTACTGTATCTTCATCAACTAACGTTAACTAACATGAACAAATACAGTAGTAAATGTATTGTTTATTGTTTGTTCATCTTAGTAAATGCATTAATTAACATTAACTTATGAACCTTATTGTAAAGTGTGACCGAAAAGCATTATTCATACAGTTTTAGAAAGGAATGCTAATTTAGTTTTATCTTAATGTATCTCTTTAATCGTTACAGTGTTCAGAAGAAAAATACTTCTGTCCATCTCTGGAATTCTCATCTGCTTTATTGTAATCATGATCATTGGATGCATCATTCTAATAAGCAAATATAAAAGACCCTCACAATCATATAGAGTTGTGGGTAAGTGTCAAAGGTCACCCATGTTAGTTTTGGTTTCACTTCACATCTTAAATGTTAAAGGGTCATGAAACCACCATCTTTCAGTTCAAATCTACTGAAAGTGACACCGTCTCAATAGAGATGTTAATTTCGGAAGATGAAAATAGGGGAAAGCTCAAAATTAGCTAGTCATTCTCTACGATTAGAGCAGGGGTGTCCACACTCGGTCCTGGAGGGCCGGTGTCCTACAAAGTTGAGTTCCAACCCCAATCAGACACACCTGGGCTAGCTAATCAAGCTCTTACTAGGTTTTCTAGAAACATCCATGCAGGTGTGTTAAGGCAAGTAGGAGCTAAAATCTGCAGGACATTGGCCCTAGCTCCAGGTCAAGTTTTGGACACCCCTGAATTAGAGCTAATAGATGTTAATGTTGTGTTAATCGATGTTCACATACACAAATCAATTAAAACCTCAGAAACTTTAGTTTGACGTTTCATGACCCTTTAAGGAAAAAATGCATGCTATGCTAATGTGTTTTTTATAATATTAACACTGTAATGTTGTTTCTTGTATTTATTAGCGAAGAGAGAAACAGAGGACTGGTATTCTCAGAGGCAGACTCAACAAACGGTAAGATTCTGCTTTACTGTGTTTGTCTTGTTTTTGTTTTGTTCCCCACATTTACTGTTTATGTGTCTATCATGTGATTTCTCTGCAGAGGCGGCTTTACAGCTAAGGAAGTACATGGACTAAATACCAGCAGTGAAAATGTATGTGCCATTTACTGTGTTTGGCCGACATCATAATCAAACATATATACCAATTAACTTAAACAAATGATACTCTCTATATCATAAAGCAAAACTATTTTAAACCCTAAACACTGGGTTGATTATCCTGAAACCTGCTTACTTATTTTGCTTACACTTTATTTTGATGATCCATTTGAGTATTAGTAGACTGTTTGCTTAATATCTGTTGATACTGCTCCGTCAACAGGCATTTAACTAACTATATGAAACTTTGCAAGTACAGTGTTTTCTCTATGATTTTTTCCAACTGTGGCGGCAGACTCTGTTGGCCATTTTACACAGATCTACCACTACATGTGGCGTTATTTCATTGACAGATGTCATGGGCGCAGTATTAAGTCGAGATCGCATTCATGTAATAGCCTACGAGCTAATCTCTGCTTGAGCGCCGATTTCCTCTGTTCGTGCACAAAACTTCTTGCGCGCCCTCAAATATACGCTGCTCAAGTGCCAATTTTCTTGCGCGCCCTAAAATAAACGCGGCTGAAGTGTGATTTAGTGCATTTATGTATTGTGTATATCGCCAACATTTATTAGATTTGCTAGGAATATTTATAAATGTCTCCGATAGACTTGCGGAGCGGACAGCGGCATTAATGCGTCCTGAAGTAAAGTGAAACGGCTATAAATTTCAGCAAGATAAAGTCATTATATGCAGAACCACAGACCGTTATCTATAAATAAACTATAATTATGGATGTGTTCATCCTAACTGAAAGCTACGCTGTGTTTGCTGGTCTCATGGATCACCGATCTGGTCAGCACGTCGCCTTAAAGGGTTAAACAGAACGTACAGCACTACTACGGTTACAGAAAAGTTATTATTCACTTAACTTTTCATACGTTTTACGTTTTTAAAAAACGACCGAATATTTTGAATAAGAAGCTGTAATGTACTGATAAATTTTGGTGTGGCGCCCCGCCACGGAAGAATGAATGTAGCGGAAACCATGAAGTACATGTCAACTTGCACTTACCCCAACCAAAAAGTCTAATTATAATCTAATTTGGAGGGGGTAGGTGGGTCTATGACCAGCGCTCTTCAGCTGCAGGACCGGATGGCTGCCCGCCCTCATCGAACTATATCCACATCCCCTGTCCCCATCTCCTGTTGCGATGTTATGTCTATGTGTTTATGTGCTTTTTTTTCTCCCTGATTTCACACTGGGAAATTGTATGAGGAGATTAAAAATTGACACTGTTACATAAGCCTCTTGACATGAAGTCTATTATTTTGTCTTATTCTGTACATATTGATCAAAAGCTTTTATGCTTTCTACTGTCACATGCTTATATGTTTCTCTAAAGTACTGGTTTTTATTTTCTAGTAAGATTGTATTTTTTATATTTTGTTGTGGATTATTTACATTTTCATGATTTCCACCGGTTTATCATGTCAATTTAATCCAAATACACTACTGAGGCAAATAATTAAATAAATAAATAAATAAATAAATACATAAATAAATAAATAAATAAATAAATACATATTTGTATTATAACTAATTACCAAGACACCTTAACAATCTAATAAGAAGTCTGAGTGTAGTTGATTACATCATGTACTTGTGCAATGGAAATAAATTAGCTTTAAATTATTAATTAACACTCGGCTTGAACTAGCAAAACAGTAGCTACTTACCTCACAAACTTCCTATTCAAATTCCAGAACAACAAACGAGCAGACCCTGCCATCTAGTGGTGATATACAGCCTCTAATGTCTTAATAATTTTTCAAAATCTTGTAGTTCACCTACAGTTCTCTTGTGAGTCAAATAAATTATATTTCAACCTTGTTTAAAGAGTGGCTTTGGTCATTTGTTGATGTTTAATAAGATTCTGCTATCATCTGCATCCAGGTAGCTAACTTTTTTCCTCATCTCACATAATTATAATTAAAAACTCTTCTAATATACATTAACTGCAGATATAAGTGCCTGCTCAACTGAAAATATCTAATTAGCCAATCATTTGGCACCAACTCATAGATTTGTCCTGCCTTGTGTTAAAGGCTAGTATTCTGGCTAATATTTTCTAAACTTTAGGCACCAAAACAACTGAGCATCTTTTAAACCCAACAACAAACCTGAGTACTGATGCAGACAATCTTCATCCCTTTATGACAGGGGTGCCCACATTTTCACACAATTATGGAGATCAAAATCTTTCTATTAACTACCATTAGAAAACCTGTAATGCTAAGTTGGTCGCAAAAACAAAAATGTCTCAGTTTTAGGCTGACCTTTTCAGGCTTGAAATGAATGAATGAATTAATTTATAACACCACAGTACACAGTACCCGGTTCTCAACTATGTTATTCAGACACCTCACCCCCAAACCTAATCCCTCTCCCAGATTTTCAGGGACAAATGCTGGCTGGTATGCTTATATACTCAGATTTGTTCTAATTTGTCTTTTCATGTTGTGTTGAACATTCAATTAATTTTTTTAATATTGCTTTTGTTTTGTTTTTCTCTTCATGTACAGTACTTTGATCAGCCCTTTTGCTGTTTAGCTAAACTGTCACAAAGCTCCAGGGGCGGTCTGGCCATCAAGAGCACGAGGAGGACTCCCTCTAGCCTAGAGATTGATTTGGCTTCTACCAGACAAACGTTTTTTTATTATTATTATTTTCTATTATGGGCACTAACACCTAAAATGATATTTACTGAGTTTAACATTCAAATTAAATAAAGGATAAAAAAACAATTAAAATCTAAACCTGTTAGTCTTGACTAGCAACATTGCTGTTTAATTAATGTTATCCACCAAATTGGTTAAACATTTTACATTTGTTTTTCTAAAACAAACATTCATTCATTCATTTTACTTCTGCTTTGTCCCTGATGAGTACTGAATACATGAGGCAGAAAGATATTAGGGAAATTGAGGTGATACGGAAAGCCTTTAATTACATTGCACGGCCTCAGCCTGCTTAAAAATAAACAGTAGAAAACTGTTGACATACGCTGAAGAGCCCCACTACTTATTTACTGATACAATTGTCAAACTCTTACTTTTTTTTTTTTTTTGCCCTGAAATTGTCTGCCCCTTCAATGCTCAAATAATCTTAAAACTGGTTTCTTAAGCAAAACAGTAAAATCACTAAACTAAAATGTCCTCCACAGTCTCAGAACTCAATCCAGTCAAGAAACTTTCCCAGATAGCATATGAATGTAGGCCACTTTAGGCAGTTATACGGCACTGGTGGTCTTCCTTCGGCCCAGACACAATGAATGTGAGTCTGAAGTGGCCCACCTGTACAATGCCAAAGTGGGTCCAAAGATTCAAATTCATAAATGGCAAAAGGCAAAGATTTGGCACTTATGGCGAAATGTAATCTGAATGTGAGCCCATGTGGAAATTGATCAATTTGGCCCAAATGATGGAGGACAAATGTGGGCCACAGTTGGCAAAAAATGTGGCATACATTTTAGGGTAATCTGAGTCTAAACCTAAAGTGGCTCACACGTGTAGGTGCAAATGTGGCCCAGTTATCCTAAGACACATGTGGGCCAGTAAACTGAACTAATCTGGACTGTACTAGAACTTCTATGTTAGCTGCTTTAACAAATAAGCTGCTTTGACACATTGTAAAAGCGCTACTGAAATAAACATGAATTGAATTCAATCGCAGCATAAATAAAGCAATTCTAAAAGTAAAATGAGATGCAACCTAATCCCTGCTTCATAATTAGTTGTACTTGATAAAGTGCTAATGATATTGGTTCCTGTGTTATTGCCTGTACTTTTTCTATTTTGTACAACAGCATTACATAAAATAATGTTAAAGGCATTATTTTTAGTTTCTAAATATTCTACCTCTGTTCATTCATCCCCTTCATGTGATATTGCAGAGCTCAGCTATCATCGGTGTCTGAAAGAGAGAGAGAAAGACAAAATGAGCAAGAGCCAACAGGAATAAGGCTAGACAGGCCTCATAAATTGTCTCCATCCAATTAAAGGCTAGAGCATAGATTACTGTGCAGCGGCTCAGCCAATCAGGAGACACTGCTGGCAAGTACAGCAGTAAAATATTGAAGGGCTGAGTGAGCATGTATGTTCTCCTCTGCTTCTACACCCACTGATCCTTAAGCTGTGGGCCGGTTAGTGAATGACACCAGGCTTCCCAAGCCAACATTTATTTTTTAAAGAAAACCCAAAGGAGACAATTTCAGTGCTTTTCTAAGTCCCTTTGGCTTGACATTCCATTAAGTTCCTCGCTAGGACATTCAGCACGTATGGTGAGTGGCTTTTAAAATATGATGCATGCATTTTATATCCAGGGTTTCTTTAATTACTTGTCAATCCTTGTCATTGTTTATTCTGTCATTTTACTAAATGCTTAATAACCCATTTTGTTTAAGATATATGAGAAAATCTAATTTGGTGTTGGGTCAGTACAGTTTTTCTTTTACAGTATTTCTGAAGCCAAATAGGACAATGACTTTCGTAATTAATCGGAGCTATAGTACACCCTTGAATGCTTACTTTCATAACAGACTTCAGTGCATTTTGCCCTGTAGAAGGGTTCAGATAATCTTGGAGATGTTAAAAATAATAAATTTGTAATTTATTCAATAAAAAAGAAAATTATTCCACTTGTTTTTCTATCAATTTTGAATTGCAAGATGTAAACCTATAGTTTCTTAAAAGTATAAAAATTAAATGTTGTACAAAAGTTTTGTTAACATTAACATTTGTTTTTGAAAAAGTATCTCGTAATCCAGTTGCTTTTTTTAATCTAAATTAAATGTTTTGCAAAAGGAATATTTTGCAAAACCATCAGTCATTTGGACCAGTTTACATGCTTTATATAACCAGTAGAGGGCGCAATATCCTATTGTATATCTTAGCAATAAATGGAAGAGAAAAAAAAAAACGGCCAATTAGCAAGCAACATCTGCTGAAAAAAATAATAGTACTCTGCAAGTTTTTTTTTTTCTTGCATTTATTCCATGTGTTTTATCCTTGATTACATATACCATATGTGTATTCAGCCTAGGCTCATTGGCAAAACTGTAAAAACATAAATATATGCTACCGTAAATACAAATTCAAATATGGATAACAGTTTTTCCACACTTATCAGAACCTTACATTTCAGAAATCTGTGATACATACTGCAACCAAAGTAACCACATGTTACAGAAACAACATGCAATTTCAGAAATGTCACCCCAAGCAAACTTTTTTTTTTTTTTTAAATAAGCAATAAAATCAACTTATATAAACATAGCAAAAAAGACTTAAATTGTCTGACTTACACCACATTCCAAAGGTGCTCTGTTGGATTTAGATACTTTATAGGCAACTTGAAAGGTTAAATGATGGTAGATTACAAATAGTCATGTTCAGGAAACTATATTGAGTTCTGTGACATGGTGGAGCATCTTGTTGGTTGAAGCCATCACAAGATGAGTACACTGTGGTCCTGTGGTCATTAAGGAACAGATATGGTCAAAAAAACAATACATTCAGTTCAAATGTAATATTTAAACAATAAAAAATTGGTGCTAAGGGGCTCAATGTGCCAGGAAAATATTGCATCCATAACTGCACCACTAGCAGCCTGAATCAATACAGGGCAGGATGGATGTATTGTTTTCTGTTGTTTACTTTTAATTCTGACCTTACAAATGCTGCAGAAAAATTCAAGACTCATCAGACCAGGCAAGCATTTTTCTAATCTTCTGTATTGCATTCTATATCGTTTTGTGTGCATTGTAGCCTCAATTTGCTGTTCTCTGATAACAAGGGTGCTACTAGTTTGCTCTTATTCTGCAGCTGCTGCTGCTTCAATTCTTGATGTAAGTGTTCAGAAATGCTCTTCTGCAGAACCTGGTTGCAACGAGTTGTTATTTGAGTTAAAGTTGATATCTAAATTTACAATGTTTATTTTGCTAGCTCACATTGTTATTTGTAAAGTGAATAAGTAATCCGTGCAAGCTAATCCACTGAATAAAAACGTTTGTTTTGGTAATCTTCAATTAAAGTTCGACCGTTTGCTTCAGCATTTAAAGTGGCAGTTCTTCTCTTTATGTCAACTTGAGGGTTTCCATAGCAACTGCATATTAATTCTCTTAACGTTAGATTACTATTAAGGAATGTTGCGTAAAAGAAAGCCCCACCCACTGGTCAATGTTTCATTTCAGTACATCAAAGTACATCAACATCTTGAAATAAAAGTCTCAGCAACTTCTGGCTCACATAGACTTTAATGTTGTCTTTCTATCAGACTGAACAAGTCTGGTAATTTGCTTCTGCCCTTTGGCATCTACAAGACATTTATAAAATATATTAAACCCTACAGATGATTGTGGGTGAAAATACCAGTAGTCCAAACGTTTCTGAAATATGGAGTCTGGCACCAGCAAAGCCTCTTCTGTCCTCCTCATATTCTACATAGTGCTGGGTGTGGCAAAGTACAAAAATCCCAGCATGCATTGCAGTATGAATACATTCTATAGGTTATTGATGCTGCAGTTTTCATTATTTGCTGTTGATTCTGCTGTTTTTGTTGACGCTGTTGATGTTGTCACTTTTAGTCTCCTGTTTGTAATGCTTGTGAGTTTTGTTTATTTTGTTAATTGTCATTGTTGTTGAGATTCATACGCTGATTATTGATGTCTCTGTGAGCAGAAATTGAACCATAGATTTTTTATTATTTTTTTTAAGCTTATAAACCTTCATAATTCTGTGGCATGTGCAAGCATGTTATTATGGTACTTCTAATAATGGATTAAACGTTGGTTCACATCAGTAAATTACAATGGCTGTTTCTCAATTCCAAGAATGCAGAGAACGGACTTGTGTTCTTGTGGAGACCGGTCTTGCCAGGTGTCCTCGGAAGAACAAACTCAGGAGACCGCGAGGGCAGAGAACGCGTCCTTTGAGAATTGAGATGCTCCGTTCTTCCTGATGGTCACATGACCTTCACGTGTTTTAAATTGTGAATTATTTAAACTTTACAGCCTTCATACAACGATTTATTGTTTTTCCCCTTTCCAAAATGTATACTTTGCATAAAAACATTATAAATATATGTTGCACAATATAAATAAAACAGATTTTAATACGAATTTCAGCAAACAAACACCCTTAATGTGTTTATTCCTTTATTAAGATGTCCATGGTGATGTTTACTTTCATCGTTTCATTTAGGGAAACTCCTGAGGTAAATATCTTTGAACTTTAATAAGTAATCTAGATAAAATGCTGCGCTTCCCACCTCCAGTCGCAATGACTTCTGGGACTTTCAGAGGGAGTTCGGTGCTCAAGTCTGCATCGGTGCGTCCTCGATATCAAGATCACATCCGGGAAGTTTCACGCGTCCTCCGTACTTGCGGTCTTGAGTATTGGAACTGAACTTAGGCAGCTGATGATGACGTTTCACGAGAACACGAGAACGCAAGACCGCTGAAGAACGCATATTGAGAAACAGCCATTAGTTCATCACAGGTGGTGCCTCACTTAATTTTATTTTATTTTTATTTA